>NC_142584.1:78190310-78341825 GCF_965207765.1 Zootoca vivipara | reverse complement strand
AGCGCAATTGTGCGGTAGTTGGAGCATTCTTTGGCACTGCCCTTCTTTGGAATTGGGATGTAGACTGATCTTCTCCAATCCTCTGGCCATTGCTGAGTTTTCCAAACTTGCTGGCATATTGGGTGTAGCACCTTAACAGCATCATCTTTTAAAATTTTAAACAGTTCAGCTGGAATATCATCACTTCCACTGGCCTTGTTATTAGCAATGCTTTCTAAGGCCCATTTGACTTCACTCTCCAAGATGTCTGGCTCAAGGTCAGCAACCACACTACCTGAGGTGTACGAGACCTCCATATCTTTCTGGTATAATTCCTCTGTGTATTCTTGCCACCTCTTCTTGATGTCTTCTGCTTCTGTTAGGTCCTTACCACTTTTGTCCTTGATTATGGTAATCTTTGTACGAAATGTTCCTTTCATATCTCCAATTTTCTTGAACAGATCTCTGGTTTTCCCCATTCTATTGTTTTCCTCTATTTCTTTGCATTGCTCATTTAAGAAGACCCTCTTGTCTCTCCTTGCTGTTTTTTGGAAATCTGCATTCAGTTTCCTGTATCTTTCCCTATCTCCCTTGCATTTTGCTTGCCTCCTCTCCTCCGCTATTTGTAAGGCCTCGTTGGACAGCCATTTTGCTTTCTTGCATTTCCTTTTCCTTGGGATGGTTTTCATTGCTGCCTCCTGTATAATGTTACGAGCCTCCATCCATAGTTCTTCAGGCACTCTGTCCACCAAATCTAAATCCTTAAACCTGTTCCTCACTTCCACTGTGTATTCATAAGGGATTTGATTCAGATTGTATCTTACTGGCCCAGTGGTTTTTCCTACTTTCTTCAGTTTAAGCTGGAATTTTGCTATAAGAAGCTGATGATCTGAGTTACAGTCAGCTCCAGGTCTTGTTTTTGCTGACTGTATGGAGCTTCTCCATCTTTGGCTGCAGAGAATATAATCAATCTGATTTCGATGCTGTCCATTTGGTGATATCCATGTGTAGAGTCGTCTCTTGTGTTGTTGGAATAGAGTGTTTGTGATGACCAGCTTGTTCTCTTGACAGAACTCTATTAGCCTTTGCCCTGCTTCATTTTGAACTCCAAGGCCAAACTTGCCAGTTGTTCCTTTTATCTCTTGATTCCCTACTTTAGCATTCCAGTCCCCTGTAATGAGAAGAACATCCTTCTTTGGTGTCATTTCTAGAAGGTGTTGTAGGTCTTCATAGAATTGGTCAATTTCATTTTCTTCAGCACCGGTAGTTGGTGCATAAACTTGGATTACTGTGATGTTAAAAGGTCTGCCTTGGATTCGTATCGAGATCATTCTGTCATTTTTGAGATTGCATCCCATTACAGCTTTTGCCACTCTTTTGTTGACTATGAGGGCCACTCCATTTCTGCTACAGGATTCTTGCCCACAGTAGTAGATATGATAGTCATCCGAACTGAATTCGCCCATTCCCTTCCATTTTAGTTCACTGATGCCCAGGATGTCGATATTTATTCTTGTCATCTCATTTTTGACCACATCCAGCTTACCTCCACTCATGGTTCTTACATTCCAGGTTCCTATGCAATATTTTTCTTTACAGCATCGGACTTTCCTTTCGCTTCCAGGCATATCCGCAACTGAGCGTCCTTTCGGCTTTGGCCCAGCCGCTTCATCAGCTCTGAATCTACTTGTACTTGTCCTCCGCTCTTCCTCAGTAGCATGTTGGACGCCTTCCGACCTGAGGGGCTCATCTTCCAGCGTCATAACTTTTATATGCCTGTTGTCTTTGTCCATGGAGTTTTCTTGGCAGGGATACTGGAGTGGCTTGCCAGTTCCTTCTCCAGGTGGATCACGTTTAGTCAAAACTCTCCACTATGACCTGTCCATCTTGGGTGGCCCTGCATGGCATAGCTCATAGCTTCTCTGAGTTATTCAAGCCCCTTCGCCACGACAAGGCATTGATCCATGAAGGGGCTGTGGATGGTTACATAATAAATATTTAGACCACAGGGCAGGTAAGTGCTCAGAAGGCAACAGGGGGAAATCAAACCAGGACTTCCCATTTCAGAGATACTTTTGTGGCTCAGAGGAAAGGTAAAGCACACCAGTTCCTTAGCGAGAAAACCCCAACTGATATTTGTGACAGCTTTCTTTTTGTGTAGGGCTTAGCCTTTGGTTCATTCTTTAAAATAGTGGAATGACATTGCTCTTCAATCATCTCCATGGCTGGCCAGTAGCCAGTGATCCATGCAGAGCATGCTACATCTGTGTGACGATTAAGCAGAAGCTGATAAGTAATTTGAGATTCAAGTGACGGTGGATGCAAAAATTAAATTCAGAAAGAGGAAAGCAAATCAAATCACCACTCAGATTGTTGTAAGGAAGCATCCTAAATTGTTAGTTTAAAAGAAAAGTCAATTTAATCCTTCCCAACACTGTTAGCAACTCAGCGCCCAGTGTGGGGGAACCAGTCACGGTGCCCTATATCTGGCTCTCCCTCATGCCTCCCAACGTGTTCCAGAGGGTTAGGGTAATTCCTAGAATAGATGTAGGAGGTGGGGGGAAAGGTGTGTGTGGGGGAGTTCTGTTGCAGAAGCAAAATCCATGTATTCAACTTAGCTCTAAGTTGAATCCAACCCATCTCAGCTGGAATTTTTTGACTGAATGCATAAAAAAGAAAAGGAAAAATGGGGTATTTATAACCAGGGGTGGGTGGGTTCCAGCTTACAGGCAGGAACTAGATCAGACAACATGCTCTGAATTGTTTCTAAAGACCATTGGAAATTAGACAGCATTTTTCTTCTTAGTTTAAAGCTGAGTGCTCTGGTCTCTTTCTTTCGTGAAGGCAATGGCACAGCAAAAGGCTAAAGTAAACAAAAGAAAGCCAGGGCTTCAACTGGATAGTGAAAGAATAAAACTCAGCTATGTGTTAGCTGGGGCCAAAATAGTTGATCTCAACAGCCCTGCCTGACCTTGACATTAATATTATGCAGGCTTCTATTCTCTCCTTGAAGTTAAAGAAAAGAATCCGAAACATCCATCTTCCTCAGTGAAAGTAGATGTGGGGATGAGCAATATCCTGTTTTGACCCCTACCTGGATACAGCAATGTATATCAGAAGAGGAGCTTGGATAAGATGTTGCTTATGGAAGTATGTGAGGTCCTTAGGAATTACACTTATATATCTACCTATAGCAGATGAGGAGGATTGGGGGGGGGTCTAATTTCAGAAGCCTTTTGCAAATGATCACTTCAGAACTCTGGCAACACTGATCTGTACCTTCTCCAGCAATCTGCTGGGCAATGAGAAAGTGAGGAGAGAGAAGTGGGTGGCAGACAGACAGAGAGATAGCCGGCTTACTTTTGGACTGGCCTTCATGGGCGTACCCAGGATCAAAACTAGGGGGGGCAAGGGGAGGGGCCAAGGCACGGAAGGGGAGGGGCCACAAAGTGGGCGGGAACAGCGAACTCGCGCTCCGCCGGGCTGTGCCCCTCCCTAGAAGCAGGGCTGGTGGGCGGAGGCGGAGCCCAGCCCAGCGGAGCGCGAGTTCAGCCTTCCCGCCCGCCGCGCCGCGCTCTCTGGTTCCCCGCCGCGCTTGGCCTTGCCAGAGGGCGCGACGGGGAGCTGGAGGGAGGGCGCAGCGCGGCGGGCGGGAACGGCGAACTCGCGCTCCGCCGGGCTGTGCCCCTCCCTAGCAGCAGGGCTGGTGGGCGGAGGCGGAGCCCAGCCCAGCGGAGCGCGAGTTCGGCGTTCCCGCCCACCGCGCCGCGCTCCCTGGTTCCCCGCCGCGCTTGGCCTTGCCTGAGGGCGCGCCGGGGAGCTGGAGGGAGGGTGCGGCGCGGTGCGGCGGGAATGGCGAACTCGCGCTCCGCCGGGCTGTGCTCCGCCTCTGCCCACCAGCCCTGCTTCTAGAGTAGGGCAGCTGCCCTAACTTGCCACATGGTGGGTACGCCCTTGCTGGCCTTACTCATTACTGACTTTAGTTTAAACAAACCCACGGCTGCCATGCAGCCCCTGACAGACCCCTGACAGATTAATCCTTAGGAAATGTGGCCCACTCCCAACCTATAGGAATGGATAGTGAGAGAAATCTTAAAAGTGTATACTCATACAACTGTAATCAATATCCAGTACAAAATTTAAGCAAAAAGCTTATTCAAGCAATTTACACAACAGCAACAAATTCATTTGGTAATATGTGCAATATTAATGCAGCACATAATTAAAAAAACAAATGCTGCTGCTTTCTGCAAGAAAAACATAAGTCGGTATGGTTTCGTCAGGGGAAACATTCCTAATAATGAGTAACATTTGTATTTAAACCAATACAGAAAACAATACACTTGTATCATTCACTCTAAGTAAGCAGAATGTGTCACACAAGCATCATTTTTAAAACTGTGCATGTTTAGACTCCTGAATTATAGTGGCACACGTTTCAGAATACTGAACAGGGAAGAACTAGAGGACTGAACCACCTCCTGGTCCGTAGAGATCTTGTAAATGACATTGTATTGTAATGCTCTTCTGGTTTTGATACCTAGGACTTGTAAAACCACAATATGTCAAATTCACTGGTCACAGAATTTTACACCTTACTGATCCAGAGTGTATGTGTATCTTAGATATTTCCCTGGAGTCTAGCTGTTTGCCTCAAAATTGAAATATTATGTGCTTCAGATCGCTCTGGTACATTTCAGAATATATATATTTTCCCCTTGTAAAGCTGAAGGAACAAAAGCCACTTTCTTCTCTATCATATGCATGCATAAATATCCCCCACCCCACACACTTTTTGGCCCAGTTGTCACATAGGAAGAGTGCTCTTCAGAACAGTAAGACTGGCATTATCAACAGTCACTATGGCGTTTGCTGAGGCCTACATACCGGTACCAGTAAAGGGCCAAATATTGATCAGAGCCTCATAAACCACTGCTGGATGCTGCCATCTTGCTGCAGCACTGCATGTGTGCTCTGGCATGTTAAAGGATGCATCTCAATAGTATTAGCAGAGCACTTTTAGAAGACATCTGAAGGCAGCCCTGTTTAGGGAAGTTTTTAATGATGTGTTATTGTGTTTTTAATATTCTGTTGGGAGCCACCCAGAGTGGCTGGAGAAACCCAGCCAGATGGGTGGGGTATAAATAATAATAATAATAATAATAATAATAATAATAATAATAATAATAATAATAATATGTTGTTGTTGTTGTTGTTGTTGTTGTTGTTGTTAGAAGATGGATCAATAGTCTGATTGAGTATAAGGCAGCTTCCTTTGTTACTATGTTCCCTCCATGAGGGTTGATTTTTTTGTGTTGCTATTTTTAAGTATCCTTTTTGTGGAATACTTCTGCACCCAAAGAGAAGGCTTTCTTGGCGGTGGGGCTTTATTTCTGCCTTTTCACCATTTGAATCCAATTTACGAGGGTCTTCCAGCTTTGGATCCCAGCGGCACCAGTGGGATCTAGCTGACATGCAAATAAAGCCTTAATTTCTCTTCGGAGCTTATGTAACTCTGCAAAGCTACTCTGAAAATGGTACTTACTTCCAAATGCATATTCAGACAGGGAAAAAAATAGAATGTAGATTTGTATGCTGGCATGGCATAGCGGCTAAGAATCTGAATTTAGCTGCTTAGAAGCATCTTTTGGCTTTATGGAGCATAGATAAAGGTAAAGGGGCCCCTGACCATCAGGTCCATTCGTGTCCGACTCTGGGGTTGCGGCGCTCACCTCGCTCTATAGGCCAAGGGAGCCGGCGTTTGTCCACAGACAGCTTCCGGGTCATGTGGCCAGCATGACAAAGCTGCTTCTGGAGAACCAGAGCAGCGCACGGAAACGCTGTTTACCTTCCCGCCGGAGCAGTCCCTATTTATCTACTTGCACTTTGATGTGCTTTCGAACTGCTAGGTTGGCAGGAGCTGGGACCGAACAACGGGAGCTCACCCCGTTGCAGGGATTCGAACCGCCGACCTTTTGATCAGCAAGCCCTAGACTCTGTAGTTTAACCCACAGCGCCACCTGGGAGCATATACTATTACAAAAAAGCATCAGTTTGAATTTTGGCTCTGCTATGTACAGTAAGTTTGCAAATTGCGTGGGGGTTACGTTCTGGGGATGGTACCTAAAACCAAAACCGCATATAGTCAAACACATTGGGTTCAGTGGCGGGTGGCATTGCCAAAGCCTTGTTTCCCAGATGCCTGCCCACTCTTCGCCCCCTTAAAAGATTTTTTTTTTTTGCCAATCACGTAAAGCTGAATGTACACATGTTAAATATTAGTTTACTGTACTCATTTAGGTCAGCTGCGCTCTCTCAACTTCTCTTTTTCCATCCACAATATGGGAAATAATAATTCTGACTTGCCTTACAGGGTTGTTGTAAGGAACTTGGGCAGCTGAATACTAACTGTATCCTTCATTTCTGCTGGGCACAGTGCCAGAGAGGCAGCCAGGCCTCCGCAGGCTTCCCCAGCATCTGCATATTACAGTATTTATATAGCCACTCTCAAAAATATGAAAGCATTGCGACAGTATCTCTCCAAGATTATAAGATGTACAATTAAGCATAGATTACAGTACTGTATATTAAATGTGAAAACAAGCATTGGCTATCTATCATAAAGGTTTTGAGGGACCTATTCCAGCCTGTCATGCAAATTGGTACTGAGTCTTTAAATAGTTTCTTCTATTATTATGACAGTCTCTCGGGCAAAGTCTAATAAGGCCACTGACCAGTGACCTAACAATAATATGTCAGGCCTGCAGAAGTTCCCTGGTTTTATTCTAACAGTGCATTAAGACAAAGGAGCCAACTCCTGGGGGCCGAGGGGTCTTTACCCCCTCCAGTAAAATATTTGAGGCAGCTACCCCCCCCCAGTTGATGGGCATTGCCATTCAAATGGTGTGCGTGCACTGCGTCATGTGATCAGTTATGCAGGGTGGGGCTTACCTGCCCCCCCAATATTTTATTCAAGTTGGCCCCCCTGCTTTATGATCATGTGGTGGTGGTCATACTGCTGAGAGACATTTACAATGTACATGCAGTAGGAAGACACCTTCCTCGTCACCATGGTTGCTGGTTCTCTTCTCTTTTATACCACTCCAGTTAACATTAGGCTATTAATAGGATTTACCATCTTCCCACTTTTAAGATTAAAGTAGGTGTGTGTATGCATTCTGATTCTGAACTTTGGAAGGAAAGTGCCCACCATTATGTAGCCAGAACGGCAGCTCCATGCACAAGCCAGCCAGCTTGGCAGCATCATAAAATCTTTCAGGGGACGTGGGGGATCCTAAGGCAGAGAAAACTCTTCAACCAGCCTAATGGGGAGTGGAAGCTGATCGATTATTAGAGTGAGTGCAGCACTGCCTCAACAATGTTAATCTGCTTTCAACCAGCCCCACTTGCCTGCATTCTTACAACCAGCCCTGTCAGCTTCCTTCCTCATTATGCCTTTGTGGAATGCAGCAGAGAGCAGGATAGTCACAAAAATAGAATTAGTAGGCTCCGCCTGCCTCTGGCTCTGCCTATCATTGGTTCTGGCTCTGCCTGCTCTTGGCCTCCCTGCCTTCCACCCCACCCAACCCCCAAAGGGCATCAGCCTCCACTGCCAGTGAGGACTCGAGTATGTTAAGAGACTAAAGCCCCATTTGGTTGTTGTTGTTGTTTAGTCGTTTAGTTGTGTCCAACTCTTCATGACCCCATGGACCAGAGCACGCCAGGCACTCCTGTCTTCCACTGCCTCCCGCAGTTTGGTCAGACTAATGTTCGTAGCTTCGAGAACACTGTCCAACCATCTCGTCCTCTGTTGTCCCCTTCTCCTTGTGCCCTCCATCTTTCCCAACATCAGAGTCTTCTCTTCTCATGAGGTTTCCAAAGTATTGGAGCCTCAGCTTCAGGATCTGTCCTTCTAGTGAGCACTCAGGGCTGATTTCCTTCAGAATGGATAGGTTTGATCTTCTTGCAGTCCATGGGACTCTCAAGAGCAGGCATCCCCAAACTTTGGCCCTCCAGTTGTTTTGGACTACAATTCCCATCTTCCCCAACCACTGGTCCTGTTAGCTAGGGATCATGGGAGTTGTAGACCAAAAATCTGGAGGGCCGCAGTTTGAGGATGCCTGCTCAAGAGTCTCCTCCAGCACAAATTCAAAAGCATCTTCGGCGATCAGCCTTCTTTATGGTCTCCTGGGTAAATCAATGTGGGAGCAAGGAGCAGGGCTGCACTTGAGTACCAATCATGTTTGGCCTAATAAAGATACTAGTTTTAGAATTCTTATGACCCAACATGGCTACTTTGATTTTGTGTTTGAGTTAAGGACTACTCCAACAGACATTCACCCCGTCCTTGCATGCCTGTGTGTGTGTGTGTGTGTGTGTGTGTGTGTGTGTGTGTTGGTGGTGTCTGGCTAGAGCATAAAATAATCTATGTGAATAGGAAATGAATTGTCTTAAAGGCAATGGCTGGCATCCAGAATTCTAAGGCAGTGGCTGGTATCTAGAATCTTATGTATACAGTTTTGTACTGTATGATAAGGGAATAACTGATACTGGTTCCAGGGAATATCTCTCAAGTTTCAGTTCTCATCATAACTGAATGAAAGAGGTGTTAGCCAGATAGCATCACTTGCTACTTTCTAGTAACTACTATGCTCTTTTTTAAATGAAGAGGCACATAAACATATGTTTGTAAACTTAAGTGGAGAGATCAAACTCCAAAACACCCAGATCCATCAGTTCAGTTTAAAATAACAAAAAGGCTGATATGAAACACTAAAACCTTTTTGCCTGACAAAGCATCAAGAACGCTGACTTAATAACTGTGTAATTAAAATACTTGGCAAACAAAAACACCAGAATTATTCCACAAGGGGTACAACTTGATAAGTCTCTGTTTGCAAAGCAACTTATGTGAGTATACAACTCATTGCTAATTTTGAGACGTTATACTCAGTGGAATCCTATTCAGCCTCATCTGAAGAATCTGCCTGTTTTCTAAACCGTGGAAGAAAGTTGATGCAACGACAGACATATATACAGAGAGTTTTGAATGCTGGAGCTTGATTTCCCACACCAAATTTAGGAAAAAGTTGCCTTTTTAAAGTGTAATCATATTTAGAAGTATTTTTCAATTGCAGAAGTCTGTTACACAAGGGATTCCCAAATCTTAGGTTAGAATTCGTAGGTGTTTGTTGGAGACTTTGTGGGCAGAAGCATGATGATGGCAGTAGGTTCGGGGGATAGTGCAGTGTGATGCAACCGTAGATCATAAGCAAGGATAGGGAATCTGTGGCCCTCCTGATGTTTTCAGACTCCAACTCCCCTCTGCCCCAGCCAGCATAGACAAAGGTCAGGAATGTTGGGAGATTGTAGCCCAGCAATATCTGCAGTTTTCCCATCCTTGTTGTTGAGCTTATGGCTTCGGTCAGGGAGCTGAGGGCTAAAGTGCACATTAAATCACACCTTTCAAATGTCTGCTTAATGCTGCCACTTGCACGTCAAAGTGCAAGTAGATAAATAGGTACCGCTCCGCCGGGAAGGTAAACGGCATTTCCATGAGCTGCTCTGGTTCACCAGAAGCGGCTTAGTCATGTTGGCCACATGACCCAGAAGCTGTACGCCGGCTCCCTTGGCCTATAGAGCGAGATGAGCGCCGCAACCCCAGAGTTGTCCACGACTGGACATAACAGTCAGGGGTCCCTTTACCTTTATATGATTCGTAGGCAAAGCAGCTGCAGGATCTCAAGGTATACTGTGCGACCATTCAGGACCCAGACTCCTCTCTCTCTCTCTCTCTCCCCTGTTGCTATATACTGCTATATACCACTGCAGTCATAGTTTGCATTAAAAAGTTTGGACCTAATCAAAGACAGACAGTCCAGACTACTGATGAGGTTGTCTCAGAAGTGCTTGCCATTGATTTCAGTGAGACTTGCTTTTAGGTAAGAATGCATAAGATTGCCTTTCTCTTTTTTTTGCATGGTGGGGAGACAGGCGAGTCCTACTCCTAGGGGTTCAGGAGCTGTTTTTCCCATTAGTCAACCACAATTGTTTTCTATGGCATTTGCTCATCTTCTAATGACAAAAATGGCTGATCTTCCACTATTTTGCAAATGAATGACGTTCACTGCTTATGTTTGTTACAGCTGCAGATTTAAGGTGTTTACTGCAGACCTACAGTAGTCCTATTGAAATTATATTACCTGTGACTGAATATTGCTCAAAACATTAACTTTTAAGAAAAGAGAAGAACAAATATTTGTATACTGTAAGGAAACAAGAGAGTTTCCATTGCATTGATAGAGACTTCCATCACGTTGCAAAGTGCATGCAAGTTTGCTAAATGCACCAAAGAAATCAGCGGCTTTCTCGACTCTTACACAAAAAGAAGCAGAACAGAAATGCAAATTGCATCTATGGTTGGCTAACAGCATTAATGGCAAGGGAGGATGTCATATTTTACCACGAGCTGCCTTAAGAAAACAGATCTTCTTAAGAATAATAATAATTAAAAAAAAACTGGTTGCAAGTTGTGAGCAGCACATTTACAGCTCCAGCTTTACCTGTGTCATTAAAACCACTTACCGCCCTCAGACGGAAGATGTCATATTCATGAAGCAAATTCCTGCAATTTGTATGTCTCCAGCTGGCAGGCCGATGCTGCCTTTCTAGAAAAGTTGCCGCCCTTGCACAATCCCCTGATGAAATGGCATCCCATGTCAGAAGGATGCAGGAGATTGGATTACCTGTCTGCACCAGATCATTGTTTCTAGGAGATAATCCATAAATTATTAATCCTTCTAATGTTCTTGAGCAATGTAAGGAGGGCTGCCTGTGACCTATTTCAACCTTTCCTACTGCTGTGGTGAGAACAGCCTTGGTACAGAAATGAAACTGGCTTCTCATCGGCAGCTGTTCTTATTGGATCATCAGGGTGGTTTATAGCCCTTTTTGTTCAGCAATAGCCATTTCACATCTGTTAGCTGGAACAGCCACTAGTTATGGTTAGTTAATTCCACAACCATAGGGGAGCATACAGAAGCATAAATTGTTCTATGCTGTTATACTTGTACTCTATCAAATTACATGGTTTCAATTATTCACCATTTCTTTAATGTTTCCTACTTTACATTTATTTCCTAAAGGATTTCACTGGCTTCACAGGAAAGAGCAAGCAGTGTGTATTGATTCACATTAGCCTCCCCACACTTTATCCTTTCCCGGAGGCCTGGGGGTGTGTAAACTTAAGGATCAAATGCAAGAAACAGAAGGTTCCTAAAAACAAGTCTACATAGATAAAAAATAATCATTCTGTGTTACAAACTCTTTGGGGCATTTGTCAATTACAGTTTATTTGCTGTGATTGATTGAGATTAGCCCTGAGCAAAACAAACAAATGAAAGCTTCTACAAGTATCAGGATGGAAATTTCAACGGAAAGGCAGGGGAAATTCTAATACTGAACTTTTGCACTAATGTAATTTGAATGGATGGATTTTGGTGCATATATTATTATTTTATCAATGCTCTTTATGATACTTTATGAAGGCAGTAACGCAGCATGGTTTTGGTGCTTTATTTATTGCATTTTCTCTAAGTTGTGTACATGGGACGCAGGTGGCGCTGTGGGTTAAACCACTGAGGGCTTGCCAATCAGAAGGTCGGCGGTTCGAATCCCCATGACGGGGTGAGCTCCCAGCTCCTGCCAACCTAGCAGTTCGAAAGCACGTCAAAGTGCAAGGAGATAAATAGCTACGGCTCCAAGCGGGAAGGTAAATGGCGTTTCCGTGCGCTGCTCTGGTTCTCCAGAAGCGGCTTTGTCATGCTGGCCACATGACCTGGAAGCTATACGCCAGCTCCCTCGGCCAATAATGCGAGATGAGCGCCACAACCTCAGAGTTGGTCATGACTGGACCTAATGGTCAGGGGTCCCTTTACCTTTACTTTACCTAAGGTGTGTACAGAGTTCTGCCTCCTCTATTTTATCATCACAACAATCCCGTGAACATGTAATGGATGTCATGGTCAGATTCCAAGGAGGAATGGAAGGAGCTATGGGAGTTGGGGCTGAAGACCCTGGAAAAGGTGCTAGCAGGATGGGCCAGGTTAAATTAATAAGTACCAGAGGTCAGGAAGGAGGCCAGTTGTTCAGGGGACAGAGCGCTGGATCCTGAGGAGGGATCAAGCAAGTTGAAAGAGGAGTGTTCCACCCCTGTGAAAACTGATACACCCCTAGTCAGACACCTCCTGCTGTTGAGTTGGCATCTCCTCCTGTCAGTATTGAGCCTCCTCCTTTGGGAGAGATGACTGAGAGTCAATCAGATGCTGAGCTGGTGCCAACCCCGTCTCTGCCTCCAAGGTCATTGAGACACCAGTGCACACAAACCTCACAAGGAGTGCATGCTTGCACTTCCAGAACGCAACCTCACACTTCTATCAGCAGGCATGGAAGGAGCCAACCTCACACTTCTATCAGCAGGCATGGAAGGAGCCAATACACTGGTTGATGGGGCTTCCGGTCCAGCACCAGCGCCGTCCGTCGGGGTTTGCCTCAAGCTCCGAGGCAATCCGTCTTTGCGAGGGGGGGAGCACCGAGAGCGACGCTGTGCCCCAAAGAGCCCCGGGTTGAGCGTCCTGGGGACGAAGACAGCTCGGCAGTCCCCCATTTCGGACTCCCCAACTCTCCGGTAGGCTCAGAAAGAGCGCCGGAGCAAGAAGGGTAGAAGTTGCTGGGGCCATCTTTGAGCGGCATCATTACCCTTGCGGAGAGAAGCTCCGAAAACGGAGGCGGAGAGTGCTGGATACTTCCAAAGAATAATTCGGAAAAAGACTGTGAGTAAAGGATCTAAAAACAATTTACTGGATTATAATTCGGAAACGGGAGAGAGAGAGAAAATACGGAAGCCATCTCCTCCCACTGGTTGATTTAAGAAACAGTTAATTAAGGAACCCGAAACCGTGACAAGAAGCTTGCTTTAATAAAGATAATTCCAAAGACTTAGAAAAAAAGATTCTCCCCTGGAAGCAGGGTAAAAGGGGAGAGGTACATTGGTGACTAAAATCCCCTGCAATGAGAGAGATTTGAACTGGGAAAGGTCTGTTCTTTCCTTGGAGCCGGCAGCTCTGACAGACCAGCGAGTTTACAGCATTATTATAAAGGAAAAGGAAAAGAGTGTATGGATTTTTTGGATTTTATATATTAAATATTTCTACAGAATTTAAGGTAATAGAACTTTGAGAAATATGGCAGTCAGTTTTGTGAAACGTGGTTGGCGAAATAAGGAGTAACTATTTCCTGACTCTCAAGACAAGTTTTTGACCTTGAAAGGGTCTGAAAATGTCAACAAAAGTATAACAATGTAACAGCAGAGGAAGACAGCATAGAAAATGAATTGAATGACAGTGTTACTGTAAAACAAAATGAAGTTCAACAGGAAGGAAAAGAGGAAGATGTGCAACAAGAAGGTCTGGGGATTATCCCTCCTATGTTGGGGGAAGGACAATAATTTTTTGAATTGATCAAAGTGGTTGAATTTTTGGAGTTCAGAACATCCACAAGGAAATGGATTAGCAAAGAAGTGGGAAAATCCGGGGGGGGGGGCAAAGGAGGTTTGGATTGCAAAACATTGGAAAAAGGGGGTGGGATGAAGGAAGAATGGACAATTTGTTACTTAGGATGGATTAAAAGGACTGAAAACTGGACTGATGACTATGGAACTCGCTGGACTGGAAGGGGTGGGCTGGGGCTAGGGGAAGAGTGGGTATATTAGTAAATTAGCAAATTAAAATTGGGAATGAATAAATGGTTTAAAAGCCCTTAAACAATGTATATGTATAATGAATGATTATAATAGTTTTTTTCTTTTTTCTTTTTGGGGGGGTTGGGTTTTTTTCTTTTCTTCCTTTTTTCTTCCTTTTTTTATTTTGTATAAAGTTAAAAAGTGTATTTGGATAGATAATTGGGTGGGCACCCTCCTTCTTTTTTCCCTGTCATCCTGGAGCTTCCTGGTGGCAGGAGGGGGCTCTGGGGAGGGGGAAGGGGGGAGGGGACAAACCCAATTATAAAATGAACTGCCTTCGACTGCCCACATTGCATGGGACTCCCTCGTGGCAGGAGGGGGCCCGTGGGGGGTGGGTGAAAGAAGGGGGATAATATGTTATGTATGTTTTGTTTTAATGTGTAAAATCAATAAAAATTATTATTATAAAAAAATACACTGGTTGATGGGAACAGGGGGAATTGGCGGGTGGCATTGCTACCTTCTGTGAAGCTTAGGCACACTGTCTTTTCCTTATGAGCTTGGTGGCTGGCAGTGCACAAAATACATTACAGCAGCCCAAGATAACAAGTTGGCTCCAATGTACCTATTCCAACGTATAAGACGACTGGGCGTATAAGTCGACCCCCAACTTATCCAGTTAAAATATAGAGTTTGGGATATACTCACCGTATAAAAAATACAACCCGGCATATAAGACGACCCCTGACCTTTGAGAAGATTTTCCTGGGTTAAAAAGTAGTCTTATACGTAGGAATATACAGTATTACTTTGCCAAGGGGCCAAACTCCCAGCTTCTTGGGTCCATTTTGAAACACCATGTTTGTGAAATAGGTCAGTAAGGTAACAAGTTAGGACATGTAATTTGAGCCGAAAACCTGGTTGCTATTCGTGTCTTTTAATGCATCTATTAGAAAGTGACTAATGTAAAACCAAATGGAAGTTTATAAATTATGCACGGCATGGAGAAAGTGGATGAATGTCTCTCATACTCTGTCATGATGCTCGAACTCATGAACAGTCGATGAAACTGAATGTTGGAAGATTCAGGACACATAAAAGGGAGCATGGTTGCACAGGAACTTGCACAGGAGGCAGTGATGTCCACAAACCTAGATGACATTAGATAAAGTCATGGGGGATGGGGCTATCAACGGCTACTAGCCATGGTAGGTACATTCTATCTCCCCTGTCAGAGGCATTATGCCTCTGGATACCAGATGTTGAGAACTGTAGGTGGGCTGAGTGCTTTTGTTCCCATGTCCTGCTTGCAGCCTTCCCACAAGCATCTGGTTGGTCACTGCGAGAACAGGATGCTGGACTAGATGGGTCATTGGCCTGATCCTGCAGGCTCTTATTACCGGTATTTTCTCACATTCTTATGTTAGTGAAAATAGCATCTAAGAAGAAACCCACCAGAAGTGAGTTAGAGAACTAAGAAAATAATCTATTGTCAGAAGCTGTTATGTATCAGCCGGCTTCATATTTCACTTTCAGTTCCAGAGGGACTTAAGCACTTGAGAAGTTGAAAGTTGCCTTCACTGAAAATTTCTCTTTACATTTGCTACAGCCCCTTTATACTCTGGGAGAGCCAAGTTAATTCTGAGTTTCTGCTGAAGCTCAGTTAACTAACAGCAAAGATGTGAACCCAGGGCCACAAGATGAGCCAGGTTGAATCAGACCGAAAGTCCACGTAGTCTAGTATCTGCCTCCTACAGTGGCCAATCAGATTCCTATGAAAAGTCCACAAGCAAGGCTTGAATAGCCCTTTCCTGCTGTTGCCCCTGCAATAGGCAAAATGGGTGCATTCATTTGGAATATGTGAGGGTTTTTTGTGTTTTTTTTTAAAGCTCTCCCTGTACCTCTGGAGAGGTCAAGTTGGTGACTCATGCCCTCATCTACTGCTCCTTTTACTGAGGTCATTGAATTTTTTAAAAAATCAAACCCAGGACAATCAGATGCATCTTTACATTCTTTTACTCCCCTATCACTCTCAGTGGCCAAGTATTCAGCTGCAGCAAGCAAACCCCATCAGGAACTGACTCCAGACATCTTGTAATTTTCTTTGGAGATCATTACATGACCATAACTTAATTTTTTTATGTTCATTTTATTTTATTCTGTGTTACTTTTATTTATTATCACATCTGGATGTGCTTCTTAACTTGTTCAATGGTGGTCATTGACCATGTTATAAAATCATATGGGGGGGTTTGCAGGACACCATTATTAATGAACAGAGAGGGGTGACAGAATTTGACATCCTGTTCAATGCCATCTTCCCCGCCTCCTCACCCCTCCCGCTAGGACACGACCCTGCCTGAAGGAAGGCTTAAGGATCTGCATATGCACAACAGTTAGCATAAACTCACACATTTCCCCTCTCCACCTCCCCTCCGCCCAGAACAAAACAATGTTTCCGGAAGAAGGGGGGGGGGAAAGCCACCCAAATCCAAAGTGACACTGTTCTACTCAAGTTAATAATACAGCCTATTATACCATGAAATCTCTATCCGCTGCCTCTGTATTAAAATTGCTGTTTTATATCTTAGAACTGTATGTGTCAGGACTGCTACCTTTTAATTAGAAATCCCTGTATTAGGTATGTTTTCCAGGTATATTTTCTGTATGAACCCTGTATGATCCCAACCCCCCTGAACCTTGCCCTACTGCCACCCCATACCCACCCAAGAACGCACGGACAATAGAGGGATTAGCAGGAACAAAAATAAAGATGCCATCTTCAACGTAGTCCACCCTTCCATGGCCTGGAGGAAAACACCTGCCGGGCGGACTTCCACTCCACGGAAATCACCAGGAACTGCCCCACCTCTGCACCCATCTCGACTGATAGCCCCTCCTGCCAAACAACAGGGAGCACCATCAGCGACAGGAGAAGAGCAATTGACATCTCCCCATCTGAAAGAAAAAGTCATCTCCTCACCCAGCTAATCCGATCGCCACCCATCCTCCTTGTCTTTCCCCTCCCTCCCAGTCCAGGGATTTTCATGCAGGGACAGGAGGGTATAAAAAGGGGCTTCACCATTTCCCGGGGTTCCTTCCTTCTTTCCAGAGGCAGGGACCCTACAGCTGTAGCTTTGCATTCTGCAATAAAGGGATCAGTTTGTTTTTCCTGACAGCATCGTGTGGTCTCTGTCATTTTCCCGGCGGAGCTGAACTTAGTGCAAATTTTGGAGCTTCCGACCCGCGTCTGTCCTCCTTAAAAGGCAACGCATTTTGGGGTACATTTTTTCATAACAATATGGCGGAAAGCTCCTCCTATGCTTTACTGTAGCCTTTGCCAACCTGGTGTCCTCCAGCTGTTTCGGCCTACAACCCTTATCAGTCCCAGCCAACATAGCCATGCATGTTGGGCCAGATGGTAGTTGTAGAATAAAACAGTTGGAAAAGTCTGCTTTATTTCATGTATATGCCACTTTTCCTCCACAGAGCTCAGAGCCACATTCCATCCTCACAAACATTCTAGGAGGTAAGTCAGGTTGAGAAATAGCAACTTAAGGTGGATTTGCATACTTGGCAAATTAGCAACTTAAGGTGGATTTGCATACTTGGCAAATATACTTGCCAAGTAAAATGTAAAATTACCCTTGCCATACATTGAGCATGGCTATCAGTTTTGGAAGTACGTAAAACAAAAACTGTAGTAGTTATGCTTCTATTTTAACCTAAGGCTACACATAGCTATACTTGGTAGATTGTTCATTGTTATCATACGTGTGTTTTTTTTAAAAAAAGAAGTGTTCTTCACGCTCTTCATTTGGCAGAGTGGAATGCAGAACAAAGCAAAACAAAAATATCCTAACTTCCAAAGATCCCAGAATGCTGGGAGATTTGGGAAGCAGTGCTGCTTTTCACAAAGCTATTTACATAAAGTCAGTTCTTTATTAAAAAAATTAGCCCAAATCTGGATAAGCTGTGAAACCTCTCCCTTCCCCTCTTCCTACACATCTCCCCACTTCTATACTGAATTTGTGATTAGCTTTTAATTAAACAGTCAATAATAAAACGGTGTCATTACATTCAGGGCTTTCTTCAACTTACAGTAGTTACATTTTCTCCAATGTAACTACTGAACCAATAATAACTTATGAAATCTTAAACTTGAAGAGGCTCCAGCACGAAAAAGAAACGGAATCACTTGACTTCTGATGTGTTTCTGAGCTCTTGGCATTTCTGCAGGAGCTGCTTTGGTTATATACTGTAGCTGGGTTTTATTTCTGGGTGATGGGGGGGGGGGGGGACGCATTTTGATTGATTCTGAAACTGGCAAGCCTGGGGCGTGTGGAAAAACGAGAACAGGACAGAGCGACCAGAGACAAAGCATCCTCAGAAACCCCTCTAGGACACCCGTGACCCTACTACGCGCTGCAGCGACGGAACCAAAGGCGCAGGGTAGCGGTTTCCGGCCGGCGGGTGGGGAAGCGTTGCGCACAGGGCTCCTCCGCGCGGCTGGTCTGGCTGTTTCCTTCCTTCCTTTCCCCCTCCTTCGCCGCGGCTGAGATCCCGGGTCCAAGATGGAGTCTCTGAGCAAAGCGGGGCAGGACATGAGCCTGGCGGCCTTAAAGCAGAACGACCCCTACATCACCAGCATCGCCGACGTGACCGGCCAGGTGGCCCTTTACCGCTTCAACCCCAAGGCCAACGAGTGGGTGAGTGGGGCACTGAGCGGGGGAGCGGGAGGACCGGGCGGCCGCCCCCAGCCCCGGTTGTTAACCCTTTTCTCTCTGCCTCTCCACCCCACCCACCCTGGTCCAAAGTCTCCTCGCGGGGTTCAAAGGCTCACAGAGAGGCTCCCGATGGAAGAGGCGCACAAAAGCGCCTTGGCTTCGCGCCTGCCACCCGCGAGGAAAGAGGGTGGGTTGGGTTGGGGGCGGGCGCGCACGTGCGGCTTTCCCTTCCCACCCCTCCTATATATCCCCGACTGTCCGCAGAGGAATGTTTTCGGTGGGGGAGAAGAGAGGAGGCTGCCCGGTCCGGCTGGAGCAGCTCTTGGGGAACACGCCCACCTCCCTTGGTTTTCCGTGGTTCTCCTCCTCCTCCTCCTCCTGCCATTACCTCGCTGGGCTCAAAATTCAGGCTGGATTAGTTAGCGCATAACACACCCTTTCAAATTAGCCGGCCTCAGTTGAGGGTGGTTTAAAAACTGGTTGTAGGGAAGGAACTAGGACTGTAGTGAACTTTTCTTTCCGTTGGTGCTTTTTCTGAGTTTTAGGAGGCCCTCGTGGCCTGCTTCTGGTTCACAGATTCTGAAGACTGAATATGCCTAAAATGCTGCTTTTAGCCATGCTCACATCCTAGAATGGATCTTATTGGATCTTGCTGTCCCCTCCTCTCCAAAATATGAAATAGCATTCCTGACCAGTCTTCAGATTTGCATTACCGTAGTTGTTGAAATTATGGATCCAGAGAATGATGGCGTATGTACTGTTGGTGTGTGTATATTGTCAGGGCTCATATCTGTTGGTGTGCGTGTATATTTGTGAGAGAGAAAGGTTTTAGCGACAGGTTCTAATTAAATAGTGCAGGATTATGAAAGCTGGAACTGAACTTCATCTGAACCAAGTAGGATTCCAGCTTCACTTGTGTCCATTTCTCCTCCAGTGTGGTGTAGTGGTTAAGAGCGGTAGACTCTCTGAAGCAGGCATCCCCAAACTGCGGCCCTCCAGATGTTTTGGCCTACAACTCCCATGATCCCTAGCTAAGAGGACCAGTGGCCAGGGATGATGGGAATTGTAGTCCAAAACATCTAGAGGGCCCAAAGTTTGGGGATGCCTGCTCTGAAGTCTCTCAGCCCCACTCACCTCACTGAGTGTTTGTTGTGGGGGAGGAAGGGAAAGGAGAATGTTAGCCGCTTTGAGACTCCTTTGGGTAGTGATAAAGCAGGATATCAAATCCAAACTCCTCCTCCTCCTTCTCTTCTCCTCCTTTCCTTCATAGGTCGGATCCAGCCCAACTCCCGGGCTTTCTTTTAGATTATGTGATTGTCACTATGATTCAGACTAGGATGAGGGAAGCGCAGGTTCAGATCCCCACTCAGCCACAAAGCTTGATGATTGTTTGAAAGTGGATTTCAACCAATCACCATTTTGCAGTCTAATATACGTGATAGGGCTGTGGGTAGAAAAAAAAAAGTGGTTGTGGAAAGACCTTCGTATGCCACTCTGAGTTACTTGGGGGAAGGTAGGCTAAATAAATAAATAAGCTCCCACCTGCACTGTTTCCCACTTATCCACATATTTTAGAGCAGATGTGTAGAGCCTGTGGACTGCCAGATGCTGTTGGACTCCCAACTCCCATCAGTCCCAGCTGGCATGTTCAGTGGTCAGGGCTGATGGGAGTTGTAGCCCACCCAACTGCTAGAAAGTCACAAGTTCCCCATCTCTGTTTTATAGGGGGGCATTACTGGACTGATGTAGACTTTGCAGTTGCACTCAGCTTCTTACTTAGACATGAAAGAGATCACAAGGTGGAAAGTACTTGTCCTTTCTAGGGACTGTTCATACATTTTTGATTGCACACAACTGTACCCAAACAGGATTTTAGGTCATTGTCATCCAGAATTCATGATCTGTTCCATGTGGATTGACAAGACTTGGACCCTTCTTAGGACCAAATCAGAAGTTGATGTACATCTTTTTCAGTGAGCGTTGTGGCATATGCCATCTCTGTTCTCACTGTATAGGAAGCTGCTTTATACTGAGTCAGACACAGGTCAGTACAATTGACACTGACTGGCAGTGGCTGTCCAGGATTTCAGACAGGAGTCTTTCCTAGCCCTGCCTGGAGATGATATTCAACCCCTGGGCCTTCTGTATTCAAAACATGTGTTCTACAACTGAGCTATGGTATAGCTTGCAATAATTTTACTGCTCCCTGTCTTGCCCTTGCAGGACATTTCTGCATGGTGGTTAGTGGTGCAAACATATGGGTTGCAATAACAAACAAACAGAGCTGTTACCCTCTCCACTATTTTAACAAGTCATGCAAACTTAGGGATAACATGTATATGTGAGAAAATTTTTAGTGTATGAAATATTCCTTCATGTTCACTGAACCATCTGCACAGGAAGTCTTGGGATTCATTAGAAGCACTGCATTATATTTACCAAGAGAGCCTCACTGATGAGAGGTAGCAGAAACTTCTTTTCCTAAATGGGTCTGTATCAGCCATTTAAGAAGTGTGGTGGAGTCTCCTTCTTTGGAGGCCTTTAAGCGGAGGCTTGACAGCCATATGTCAAGAATGCTTTGATGGTGTTTCCTGCTTGGGAGGGGGTTGGACTGGATGGCCCTTGTGGTCTCTTCCAACTCTATGATTCTATAAAGGCCACCGCCTTTCATCTGAACCTGCCCACTGCTCCTGCCTTCAGATAATTAGGATGGAGAATATGTGGGTAAGAGCCTTTCCTGCTGTTGTGTGCAGTCTTTAAAGCAATCTCTTCCAAGATTCCACACACTCTTGATCTTTTTTGCTCTTTAGTGAGCCTATGTTACCACTATGTTACAAAGGAATGGTAACATAGTGGTAACATGTTACCAAGGACTTGGGTTACCGTTCTTTCCTTCAATCTACTACTGCAGAACTTCCCAAACTTTTCATGTTGGTGACACACTTTTTAGACATACAGTGGTGCCTCGACTTATGAATTTAATCCGTTCCGAAGGCACCTTCGTAGGTCGAAAAATTTGTAAGTCAGAAAATGCCACTGGAAACTCGATTTCCCATAGGAATGCATTGGAAACGGAAAAATTGGTAAGTCGAAGCAACCCTATCTAAAAATTCATAAGTCGAAAAATCCCTGTCTAAAACCGCTGCAGTTTCCTTTTGTAAGCGCATGGCCATTACCCCCATTCGTAAGTCGAAAAAATTGGTTGTCGAGTCGTTCGTAAGTCAAGGTACCACTGTACATCATTTCACGACACAGTAATTCAGTTTTACTAGCAAACCGGAGGTTAAACTACCGTAACCCCTTTCCAGCCCTGGGAGGAGTGCAAGGGAGTGTTTGTGCTACACACTTACATACTGCAGCCGATACACTAACGTGTTACAACACACAGTTTGAAAAGCTCTGTTCTACTGAGTTGTTCTGATTTGCCTCCAGTGATCTCATATTTTGATTTGATTTTGTTTGTACTTTTTCTTATTGCAAGCATATTTTGAATCTTGCATGCCACTTCATCTCTCCCATGCAGGTTGTCTCTGTAATGAGTAATGCTTGAGAGACTACTGTGGTCAGTCATCCATTAACTTTAAAAACCTTAGTTTTGCAAACATATATACAATTTTAATATTTGATATATATTACAGTTTTTAGCTCTTAATAGAGGTCTCCAGCCTTTTTGGGTCCATGGGCACATTTGCTCACCAGATAAATTGTTGTGGACACAACACACCAACATACACACACACATAGCACAACCTAGTATATTGGCTACAATTATTCTTTCAAGACTAATTTCATCAGAGGCAGGGGACCCTATGGGCTCTAAGGAAAACCTCTACAGGCCTCCAGTATATACATTTGTGGGCACCATCTTGGCAACTCCTGACTCAGAAACAGAATAGTAATGTGGAAAACTTCATGTGCTTTAAAAACTTTTGCGGACTGCAATTCTGCACTGACTTCGACTGTCTTATTTATCTTATTTGCCCATTGTGTGGTGTAGTTGATGCTATTTAATAGCTCACTTTATCTCTCCCTAGTTGCCCATAGAATTCATGGAAAAACAACAACTAATTAAACTTCAGTTTTTAAATACGAATTTAGCATGACTATTACAGATCAAATGTAAAAGTACATGCAATTTAACACCCTATTTATTTATCATTACCTTTTGAACCATGCCAATGAACCAATCATAGATTTTTTTTAAAGTTCTAAATATTGTATGGAGTGCTGTGCCTTCCTGTTTACAGTCACCTTACTTTATATATACGGTAGCAATATTGAACACTACCATGTATAAACATTTGTACTGGTGTATTTTTCTAGACCTCTAGCATAATTTCAGGGTTTGTTTTCATTAGATTGGAGCAGATGTTAGTATGTACAACTCAACCACCTTCTTGACAGCACAGCGAGTCTTAGAATTCAGCCATAACAGTTATATTCTTAACCATGAAAATAAATAGGATCCATTAAGTTATGTAGTTATAATTTTATGTTAAATGTAAACCTCAGGGGATGAGCTGAAAACAAGCAGTTCTGCTCAGTGATTGTTTAGAAACCACAAATTCACCACCTTGGGTTCCATGTTGGAAGATAGATGGGATACAAATGTAAGAAAATAAATAAAACGGGCTGTAATGCTAAAAATAATTTATTGCTATAATTTCTTATTGTTTGTTATAGGAGAAGACTGACATTGAAGGTACTTTATTTGTATATAAAAGGTAAGTGTATATTAATCTTCCTCTAGAGTCAGTTTTACTTTCAACACTATGAACTGCAAAACTATTTGCTGTTCAAATAGAACATGCCTTTCAGAAATTGAAATTTTATTTTCTTAGCTTAATGCTATTTTTTCCTACCTGCAGTTCTAAGAAAACAAAATTGGGCCTTTTTTTTTATAAACAAGGTTTTCAGGAAAGCTTACATGCTACTGTGTTGTGCTGGTGTTAGCAACCCTGTAAATGATATTATTTAAACCTTTGCCATATCTTTTAGGTAAACAAATATGCTTCAAATGCTTGTATTTGTAAGGAAGATCCTCCCTGTTCCTTGGTCACATTAAATGGTATTTCTGTACCTGCCCCAACTCTTGGATATCCTTCTTAAGAGGGGGTAACTAGTACTGTACACATTTGAAATGGCTTTAGTATGCTTAAAGAAAGAAAGAAAATACTTTCGTAGTAACTGTTTTCACACTAAATTTGCCTCTTTCAAATTTCACTGATCTCCCCCCCCCCCCTGTGAACCAGATAATCCTGGATAATCACAGCCAGTTTAGCCAAATTCTCACAGGATATGGCTTGTGGCATATGCCTTCAGTGTTTACATGTATACATTTAAGGATCTCCAATAGCAGTCTTCTCAGTAATGCTTTAATGCTAGCAGTGCTTTTAAAACTGTTCTTGTGAACCATTTATTTTATTTTGGGCAGCAAGAAAAATATCAATATGATCAGTTTTCTCCAAAACCTTTTTAGAGATCTAGAGAAAATAAGTCAAAACCAAAAATGTCAACTCTTCTTGTTTACACTGTTGTAATGCCTTTGGGCTTTCTACACATGCTATTTCCAGACCTTTACTGCTGTAATCATGACTTCAGTTGAATTTTAATTATTTTTGACATGCTAACTCAGGCTGTTAGTCCATCTGTTATTATAGATGTAGAAAATAAAGAAGAAAGTATGTATTAAAGTGACCTCTTATGTTTCACAGACACAGCCCAATGACACTTTAGGCCTGTTAACTTTATGGGATAGCATGCTTAGCAGTGTGCTAGAATGCAGTCTGTGTCGTTTTTCTCTTGCATTCCCAAGAAGTGTTACTTAATTTGGTGTCTAATACAGCTATTATTAATACTGTACACAGATATACTTTTTATGTATACAAGAAAGAGTATGTTTGCAATAACATGTTTGGTTCCTAGAAAATAGCTCATCATTGAAAGTACATAGCCTACTTTATAGCTATTTTTGGTATGTTTGATCATTTTGATCCTGAAGTGCTTTCTGAAGTGTATTTCAGAAGAAGAAAAAACTGTATACATGCACTGTTCTGTTTTTTGCATGAATTAGCATTTATGAAAAGTTTGAGAATTGGATTTAAGTCTGTCTCTTCAAGTTATGTTTCCCACTCCCTCTCTCTGAATTGCTATTGATAACCTGAAATGTTTGTTTACCATTCTGCTCTAAAAGTTTTGCATACATGGTTATGAGCATACCGAAATATCCTTTGGTGTTTTTTCATGGCATATGAAACTTGGTATATAATTTTAAATGAAGGAGAAGATTGAATTTAATCCCCTTTGGAGTAGCCTTGAAAATCAGTTTTGTTTTGTTTTAAAAAAAGATTGTGCATATCTTCCTCCCCTCCCCTAGTTTTAATTACAATATTGCCAAGTATACTAATCCTTGCTATGTTTTTGATATTCAGATACAGAAATACAACAATTCATCTGGTTAGATCCAAAGGTGCCAGTCTGTGAGCACCTTTGTGTGTTGTCTGATTTAGGAGGAGTGCTATTCTTCTTGCATGAACTTTTGTCTTAGCTCTTGAATATTATCTTCCATTAGCCATTGAACAATAGTTCACAGAACAGTATCACTCCCATAATTCCTTATGCTTGTGAATCTCCCCACACCTTGTGTTTCAAATTGCAAGCTTGCATGGCATTTTGATTTCACTAAAGTCAGTTGGGTATTCCCAAATGAGTAACTGCTGACGGAAAAGCTTCCGTCAACAGAATCAGGAGGGAAGCAGTTTGGTGATTCTCTCTCCCCACTGCATCCCCACTTCTGCAAATAATTTTTCTTGTAAAGTAGTATAAAAATTATTAAATTAAAAAAAAATTCTCCAAAGAGTTGGGAGCCCTCCAGAACAGAGAGTGGGGGATTCACGGGAATAACTGACCCCCCCAAAAAAAAATTCTGCTTCCCCATCATTTGAGTGATACTGTTGGATACATTTCATCATCAGTTTGCTATTGATGTTTTTCCTGAAAGCAGGTTGTTATTCATATAATGCACTTATTCAGTTGTTCTCCCCCCTCTGGAAATTCATGTTATGCATTTACATAGTTTTTTTGTTATTCTCTTGAAATAACAGGTCTGCGTCACCTTACCATGGCTTCACAATTGTGAATCGACTGAATATGCACAACTTGGTTGAGCCTGTAAACAAAGACTTGGAGTTTCAACTACACGAGCCCTTTCTTCTGTACAGAAATGCTAACTGTGAGTATAAACTTGGAATAATGTTATTATTTAGGAGATCCCACTTTTTGAACTGCCTGGATCACTTCTGCTATTAAAGTAATATATGTGTGATGTGGCAGTAGCTAGTTAGACTCTAAACACCAGCTCAGTTTCTGGGGTGCTCCTCATCCAGCTGTGTTCCATCCATAAACAGTGTGAATTCAGTATGTTATAGTCCTTCTGTCTTTCTGTTTCGACACCTCTCTGGTCTTTTTGTGTCCTCAAACATCTGTCTCCATAATTCCAATTGATTGACTAGTAGCAAATAATGATTCTTAACTGGTGTGTTGAGGAAAGGTAATATCAAAGGCTAGCAGAGATGGGCAGATGCTTAGTTAGGGGAGAGGCAGGGGGTGAAGTAAAAAGTCTTGGGAAGCAGCATGCAGTGGGTAGGCCATGCTAGATTTGAGCATGCATTGTGGCCCTTTCTTCTCCAAGTCACCACTTCTCAGAGCTAATAGGGCTGGCACCCCAGCCAGCTGGAGGCAAATTGCACCGAACATGATGGGCCTTATTCAGCATAGCATGTATTTGTTATTTTCAGCATTTCTGTCCTACCTTTCATTAAAACTATATTCCAGATAGAAAATGGGCGCTAGCAAATTATGAGACTATACATCCCCAAATATCATAATTTAATTACTTTTATTTGGCATCAGCCTATTTCCTTTCATTCAGGGCTTTGCTATGAGATCAAACACATGTCACATAACCATATTCTTGCCACCAGAGGTAATGTTTGCAAGGACCTGAGAAATTCAAAAAGCAGGATATTTTGAATCAATTTCGCAAGTCTGCTGAATCACTGTCCTCTCTTGACCACAGTATCTTTAGCTGAGGGAGCAAGGCATGCAGATCTCCAGCTATTTGTTTTAGGGAAAATTGCATTTTTTCTTATAACAGTAACAGCTGGATTATTCTTTAAATCTTTTAAAAAAGCTAGCATCACTTAAGCTAATTATCCGGTATGTCACCAAAGTCCTATTTTAATCTGTATTAAGAAAGTCACTAAGTTAACTTCAGAAGCTCTAGAGAAGACCGTTATGGAATTTCTATCTTTTATTCATAATATATTGAATATGTTTGTAACATCAGTGATATGCTGTAGTTACCAAACTGCATAAAGTACTCAGTGACAAAAAGGATAAGATTGCAAGTAAAAACATTTCTAGTGTCCTACAGGGTTGCTAACTGTGCCTTTCTCACTCCATAAAGGGCTTAAAATCTAAGCATCAACCGCGTAATAAATTCATAGATACAAATGCGATCAAAAATTTCAGAACCTTGGGTTTGTTTGGTTTTTAAATCAACAATTTTGAACTTACCTCTAAAGGTCTTAAAGAAGTATGCTTCCAAATCAGTTTCACTCACAATTCTTCCTTTGTATCTAATGTCACTGTCTTGATGTAGAGAATGAAATTCCATGCTAATATTAAAAGATAGGTGGTGGTATACAACTCTGAATTCTCAAATGAAGATACTGCCTTTTCTTCTTTTTTGAGCTCTGTATGTCCTTTTTCCAGTTGAATTCAGCAGCAGAGATTAAATTCCAGAAGGATGTACTTGAAACTCTGTTACCTTGGTGGTAACAGAGTCTTATTTCATTGCAGTAAAAATATCAAAGTGGGTCCAGAAAGTTGAAGACCAGCCACATGTGGATAACAGCAGTGTTGTCAGAGTGACATGTGTTTGATCAGGGAAGGGGAATGGATCTTTAGTAACTGCTTTAACTCTGCCTTCTCAAGAAAGATAAGGAGTGGGACTGCTGTTGCTATTTCTGTAGAGAGAAATGGTAAAATTGCATTTAGGGTGTTCATAATGGAGTTTAAGTTGAGGGCAGCCAAACATGTAGAATAGTGTGGCACAATGAGCTAATGTGTTAAATAGCAGTCACTTTCTTGTTCTGTGTTCTGTTGCAAAGCAGTTATCTCTTTTCTGTCTTCGATAGCTAGCATTGTTTAGGACAAATCCATTAGTACTTGGCTTTGATATCCTCTTAGACATATGTTTTCTTTCACAGTGCTAATAACTCCAGATTAAATCAAAGACTCTTCTCTCCTTTCTTTCTTTCTTTCTTTCTTTCTTTCTTTCTTTCTTTCTTTCTTTCTTTCTTTCTTGAGCATAACCTTTAACAGGGGTCAGCAAACATTTTCAGCAGGGCCAGGTCCACTGTCCCTCAGACCTTGTGGGGGGCCAGACTATATTTTGGAAAAAAATATGAATGAGTTCCTATGCACCACAAATGCATTTTATGCCCACCCAGAGATGCATTTTAAATAAAAGGACACATTCTCATGTAAGGGTTCATGTAAAAACACACTGGTTCCCAGATTGTCCACGGGCCGGATTTAGAAGGCAATTGGGCTGGATCTGGCCCCCAGGCCTAAGTTTGCCTACCCATGCTTTAAAACCTTGAATTGTTACACCCTGTCTTTTATAAGTTATATTACAGTTGGTAGCTGTTGCTACTTTGCAATGAATTCAGCTCATATTATTGGTCTTACAAGTTTTCCCTTGAGTTAGAAAATGTCTGTGAGAAGATGTCACTTGTATTTACAGTGATAACTCGGTTTACGAACTTAATCCGTTCCGGAAGTCCGTTCTTAAACTAAAACCGTTCTTAAACCAAGGCTCGCTTTCCCTAATGAGGCCTCCCGCTGCCAGTGCCCTTCCACCATTCGGATTCCGTTCTTAGGCTGAGGTAAAGTTTGCAAACCGGGGCACTACTTCTGGTTTTGCAGAGTTCGTAAACCGAATCGTTCGTAAACAGGTCTGTTCTTAAACCGAGGTACCACTGTATTATTATGACTTATTAAATTTCTATACTGCCTTCCTCACAGGGCAGTTTCCAATATAGTCATACCTCATGATACGTCCACTTCATGTTGCGTCTTTTCAGGTTACGGACGCGCAGAACCTGGAAGTCCCAGAATGGGTTACTTCCGGGTTTGGCATGTCCGTAACCTGCGCACATGCGCAGAAGCGCTAAATTGTGCTTTGCACATGCGCAGAAGTGCAGCATTGCGTCACACACATGCGCAGATGTGGCGCTTCATGTTGTGGCCTTTTCATGTTGCGAATGGGCTGTCGGAACGGATCCTGTTCGCCACATGACGTACCACTGTAGTACATACCATAATAACAAACCAAAACAGTACTGTACCCACCCACCCCACATACTTTAAAATGCCAGAGATTGTTTAATTAGCCAAAGGCCTAGGAGAAGGGGAATATTTTTGCCTGGCGCCTCAAGATATGTAATGGCAAGCCACCACAGAAAAGGCCCAATCTCATGTTCCCACCTTTTGGACCTCTCATGGAAGAGCCACATGAAGAAGGGCTTCAGATGAGATGGTGGTCCTGAGCCATTTAAGGATTTATAGGTGAAAAACATCACTTTGAACTGGGCCCGGGAACTGATTGGCAGCCAGTGCAGTTGGACCAGGATTGGTGTAATATGCTCAAACTGTCTTGCCCCAGTGAGCAAACTGGCCATTGAACTCTGCAGCAGCTGAACTTTCCAAACTGTCTTCAAGGACGGACTTACATATTTAATTGTGTTGCAGTAATCTAACCTAGAGGTTACCAGCGCCTAGATGACATAAGTTGGGCCTGTCCAGATAGGGGTGCAGTTGGGCCACCAGCCAAAGCTGATGGAAGGCACTCTGTCCTACTGAGGCCACCTGAGCCTAAAGCGACAGCAGTGGGTTCAGAAGTACTTTCTAACCCAGTATTATTATTATTATTTGATGTTTAGGACACAGCTACAGTATGAACCAGTTTCCTTAAAAGATAGTTTTGCATTGCAGTGGTCAACTGCTTTCAAAGATTTAATACAGGCATCCCCAAACTTCGGCCCTCCAGATGCTTTGGACTACAATTCACATCATTCCTGACCACAGGTCCTGTTAGCTAGATTATTGTATTTTAATACTTCTGTTGGAAGCCGCCCAGAGTGGCTGGGGAAACCCAGCCAGATGGGTGGGGTATAAATAGTAAATTATTATTAAATTACAGTATTATTATTATCATGGGAGTTGTAGGCCAAAACATCTGGAGGGCCGCAGTTTGGGGGTGCCTGATTTAATATTTCACAATGCTTAATGGAATCACATCTCCCCATTTTTATTTAAGAATTTGTCCCTTACTGAATCCAAATATTGGGCTTTTTGTTAACTATGGTTTAGTGTTTTGTGTGAATTGAGCCAGAATCTCTTAACACAGAGACCTGGCCGCAAGTTTCCTGTTCCATGGGATTATGGGCCTCCTAGCTTGATCCAGTTCTCAATCCTTGTTCTAATATATAATTATCTGTAGTATATTATATCTTTTTTAGAGTCCAGAGTCATTTCAAATCAGATTACTAAACTGAGCATCACTCATCCTGCATCTTCATTTTGTCTCTACCCCAGTAGCAGAGCTACTCTTTTTCCTGTTCCCATGTGATGGTTTTCTTAACAGTGCCTTTTCCTTTGTTTATTCTGCTTCATATCCTTTGCTTCCTTTACCCATCCTCTCTTGGGACTCTGTTATTTGGCCCGTTACTTACTTTGTCTCTCTTCCTCCGGCTGTCTTGCCTCCTGACCTTGAGTTTCCTTCTTGCTAGATCCTTTTTACTACTTTGCAATAATAGAATGAAGGTTTACAGGCAGGAAGATGACACAGAAAGGACTCTGTATATGTGTGTCAGATGAAAGGCTAGAAGTACAGAGTGAAATAAAAGGAAAGACTCATGCAGTCTGACAAATTTCTGGTTCCTTTAGACCTTTTCTTTTTTACTCCCAGGGCAGAAAGTGAAATATACATTTTTAAATGTATTTAACACTTATACAGAATTCTCTTTTGAGTTAATGTTAACTTTATATCATTTTACTGGCACAAGTGTACACATACCTACTCAGAAGTAAGTCCCACTGAACTAAATGGGACTTACTGGTACATCCAGTTAACTGTATAATGTTAAAGCCAAAGGCTCATTTAAGCTGCTACTGACTCCTAAGTGAATGGTTCATAATTATCATACACATATAACTGGGCTGAATGTTATGTTGATTTGCACTGCACTTTGGGTTCTGCACTAGTCTTAAGTGCTCATTTTATCTGACCTGCCTGTAATTTAACCTGTCAGATCGGGAGCTTTTTACATGTAACCTTTTTTTGGCCTAAGATTAAAGCTTTTGCCTGGGAACAAGACGTTTGTTTTCAATATGGTAGTACATATTAAATTGTTCACTAGCAAGTGTAATACCATAACCTAACATCTGTTTTATTATTTGCTGCTCCTGTTTCCATGAATATTTGAAATTACCCAGTAGTACTGCTCATACGTGCATAAATCATTTTAAGTACAGAATTTGTAATCTATGCATCCTGCTGTTTTCTATTTGGAGATATTCTGTAATCAAAATGATTTAATAATAATAAATTAACTGTCTTTTTTAATACCTTCCTCAAGTGTCAATTTACAGTATCTGGTTCTATGACAAGAATGACTGTCATCGAATAGCAAAACTCATGGCAAAGTAAGTATCTCATTTTTAAAAACATTTTTGTGTTATTTCTAGTTTGCATTTTATAGCATTTCCTATAAAACCATGTATCTTTGCCAATATTTGTGCCGCCAGTAAAAATTCATGATAACTTAGTTTGTAATGTAGTGCTTAATTTTGTGCTTAGAGTAAAGGCCATTCACTTTCCCTGTTTGCATGCAGTGCTAAGCCAAACTATGGCTTAGCACCCAGGCAATGTGATATGAGCTCTCTTATAGTGCATGCAAAGTTTATACATGAGCAGAACAGAAGTCAAAATATCTGGAGGGTAATGCTATATCAGATAGCCTTGGTACCTCCAGTATCATGGTACCTCCAGTACCTTGGTATCCAGTATCTTGGTACCTCCAGTACATGCCTCTGAATACTAGCCTATTTGATGGATGGATGAATTTGTTTAATTAACTTTTCCCTCCCCCATTTCTTCTGAAAGAAGCCCAGGATGGCAAACAGCAAGTGAATAAAACAATTTAGTGCAGATTCAGACTAGACTGGGGATCACAGTCAAGAGAGCACTGTTGCCCCTGTGTCCTGCTTGTCGGCTTTCTGTAGACATCTGGTTAGCCACCGTGAAAACAGAATACTGAACTTGATAGACCCTGGGCCAGGTCCAGCAGGACAATTCTTTGGTCAAGAATTTACCATAAACTGGTTCATTTTTATAATTGTAAAGTAACAGAATTATTGAACGGGTGTGATCCGTGGCTCAAAATGAGTGAGAGTTGCAGTGGATCACTGTATGTAACACTCCTGATTCTGCGACCCAATGCTGGGTTCAAATCCTGGTCAAACCAATGGATAAGAGTGGAGATGAGATTTGTGCTGGAGAGAGGATGATTTATAGCAAGGAGCACACGATCCCACAGCTACCAATTCTTTAACCGTGGTTACAGTGTTAGGAGCATTACGTCTGCATTGGTCCAATGATACAGAATCCAAATACTCAGATCTGAATCATGCAAATTAAGATTGTCTGTGCCAATTAGAGAATGTTTGCCTCTCCTCTTGTTGTGTAATTTGGTGGCTTTATCGCAGCGTGTGCCCAGCATGTCCTCTATATGACCTATAGTAATTTCATGTCTTGGAGGACAGTCCACACTTTTATTTGGCATCAAATAGCTGCATCAGCAAATACTTTAGAGCTCAGAGAACGGACCACTCTCAACCCTCTCCAGGGAATTTAATGGTATTTATGATCTTCTGTTTCTGGGAGTTTTTCATTCTAGACTGGGGAAACATTAATGTAATGATGGAGTAAGCTATTGGGAGTTAACTTGCCCTAGCATCCTTTCATGAAGAGAAGATATGGCGTGATTGACATATTCTGTGATTGCTGTGATATCACCTTTTGGCTTTCCCATCAGCTGCCTGTAGTATAGCCTGATGCTTTTGACATGGCATTTCCTGTTCTTAATAATCAAATCTACTCTCACTGCAGGAGACTAGATTTAAAAAAAAAATCACTACTGCCATCTCAGTGAAGGTTACTGTGTGTTAATTCAGGTGGCTTTGATCTAACCTGTTTCAGGAAAGTGGACCATTATGTTTTAGCAGGCTACCAAGTAGGGAACAAGCACTGGCTATTCTGAGCCAGAGCCTGGATTTCCTGCCCCTTTCCCTCCCATTTTAAAAGCTTTGTTGAAGGAAGCTTTGTTTATAGGGTGACTGGATGCCCTCTGAAACAGAGTGCTGTTGATACCCAGCCACCCATCATCTTAATCCACATTATACATTTTTAAAGCATTATCATACCAATTTAAATAGCCACAAGCTCCCTCAAGAAGCCTGAGGACTGTAGTTAAGGGTGTAGAGATTTGTTAGGAGACTTCTGTTTTCCATTACTCAGCTACAATTCCCAGCGTTCTCTGGAAAGAGGAAGTGATTGCTACACTGCTATGGTTCCCAGCATCCTTTAAGGCAGGGGTCCCCAGACTTACCTGCCTTTGGGCCGGTGCCCGTCGCGCCGATCGCACGGCGGGCCGGCGGGCGGGGGAGTGCGTGGGCCAGAGGATGGGGGAGTGCGCGCCAGTGCACATGCACACACCCATTTACTGGTGCGGTGGCGCGCTTCCAGGCTGAAAAAATCGCCGGAAATTGTTTGTGCGCATGCGTATGGGCCTCCCCCGACCCGGAAGTGCACCGGAAATGACCTCTTCTGGGTCGGGAGAGGCCCATACGCATGCGCAGAAACGATTTTCGGCGATTTTTTCAGATCTGGAATGGCGCCGCCACGCAGCGCGCTGCAAGAGCGGGCGGCGGGGGTCGTCGCGGGCCGGATTGGGAGGCCAATTGGGCCGCATCTGGCCCGCGGGCCGTAGTCTGGGGACCCCTGCTTTAAGGGGAAGCCATGACTATGTGGTATGATACTATATTAAATGTATAGTGCAGTTGTGGGCTCAACTTCTGAGAGGCATCTATGTTTATAAATTAGCACCTCCCAAATATTATGCATCGGGGTGCCATCTCATCCTCGGGATTGTGGGTGCCTGCCGCCGCAACACGGGCATGCGACAGAACACACTACATGCAGGCGTGTGTGTGTGACATCACATGTCCACGTTGCGGTGGTGGCGGCTCCTCTTCTTCCCCCTCTCCACAGCCAGTGGGGCACTGTTTTCCGTGGGGAGGGGCTCAGATTCGGAGGCAGAGAGACTCTGCCTCCACGTCCGAGCCCCACGCCCTGGAAAAGGATGCCTCGCTCACTGGCTGCGAGGACGGAGCTGAACTGCTTCTGTCTCTCAGAGGCAGCACTGCTGTTGCCTGCTGACTTTTTCTCATTGACTTTGTGGTGGCTCAGCCCCCACAAATCCGTTACTGTGGGTGCATTTTTAGTCAGAGCCTTTTAAATGTTTGTTTTGCTTCTGTTTTGCAATATACTAGCTTTTAGATTTCAGTTGATTATATTGTCACATTTATTTTGTTTTAAATGTGACAATATAATCAACTGAAATCTGAAAGCTAGTATATTGCTAGTATATTGCAAAACAGAAGCAAAACAAACCTTTAAAAGGCTCTGACTAAACATCCAAGTTTAAATAAAATACTCTGTAAGTGTGCACTTGAAAATAGGCCATGAAGGGATCAGACATCCCTCTCAGTGACTAGACTATATCATTTGTATTTGTATTTCTGTTCCTCTAATCTTATTCTTTCTTATACAGAATTTTGCACACAAACACACCATCCAGCTGATGAGAATCAGGCTATTCCATGCATTTAGAGCTTCCTGTGATAATTTGTGTCAAAAAATGTCATTATCAATTGGGCTCTATTGTTGTTTTTCCATGAATTCTCTGGGCTCTATTGTTTGGCAATAAAACATTTTTGGAGTAGTGGCTAATAAAGGATTTTATAGAGGAATCTCCTGGTGTTGTTTTTTGATGGGCTGCTTCTGTATTTCACACAATATATATTGTACATGTCTACATATATAAAATTATGGACTGGTCATTACTTTGTCAGAGGGCAAACAGGCAAATTTAGCAGGGAATCAAATACTTTCCCCTTCATGGATCAATGCCTTGTCATGGCGAAGGGGCTTGAATAACTCAGAGAAGCTATGAGCTATGCCAAGATGGACAGGTCATAGTGGAAAGTTTTGACTAAACGTGATCCACTTGGAGAAGGAACTGGCAAGCCGCTCCAGTATCCCTGCCAAGAAAACTCCATGGACAAAGACAGCTACGAAATTAAAAGACGCCTGCTTCTTGGGAGAAAAGCAATGACAAACCTAGACAGCATCTGAAAAAGCAGAGACATCACCTTGCTGACAAAGGTCCGTATAGTTAAAGCTATGGTTTTCCCAGTAATGATGTATGGAAGTGAGAGCTGGAAGAAGGCTGATTGCCAAAGAATTGATACTTTTGAATTATGGTGCTGGAGGAGACTCTTGAGAGTCCCATGGACTGCAAGAAGATCAAACCTATCCATTCTTAAGGAAATCAGCCCAGAGTGCTCACTGGAAGGACAGATCGTGAAGCTGAGACTCCAATACTTTGGCCACCTCATGAGAAGAGAAGACTCCCTGGAAAAGACCCTGATGTTGGGAAAGATTGAGGGCACTAGGAGAAGGGGACGACAGAGGACAAGATGGTTGGACAGTGTTCTCGAAGCTACGAACATGAGTTTGACCAAACTGCGGGAGGCAGTGGAAGACAGGAGTGCCTTACCCCCTCACTGTAATCACTGTACAAAACCCTGCCAGTTTTGGGAAGTAGAAACCAGCAATGAATTGAAATTATAAAATTCAGGTTTAGAACGTAACTGTTGGGGTTAAGATGTGCACAGAATTCATGAAGCATGTATTCAGTTCAAAATATGAAACAAAATGCTTCTATAGTGAATGGTGTGTTTTGCTGTGCATTTTTAATAAAATCTAATCCTATGCTGTTTTCCTCCTCCTCTGTCATAGAGTAGTGCAAGAAGAAGCTCAGAGATCCCAGCTGCTGTTCCAGGACAGAAGAAATGTCAGCAGGATTAATGGATGCACTGATATCCTAGAGATGCTTAGCAAAGCTAAGGTTGAATATGAACAGGTAAGGAAAGTATCTGTATTAGAAATCGGAGGTCAGACTTGCATTACATATTTTAGTGGGAGCCAAAATAAACTTGGTGTAATTTTTTATTTTTTTTTTGCTAACTGTTGGATGGTTATCCCTCAATCATTTCCATTCATTCTCTTTTCTTTTTCTAGCAGTAGGCACTGGCAAAATGGGGCTGTCCTGCCTTGTTTTTCTGAGAATATCTGGATTTCCATTAATGCAATTTTTCTGTCTCACTGTACATAATTAGGCTTTTGAAATTTAATTTCAATCTCAAATGGCTGCCTTTCTGGAAGCTGAGATAAATGTCAGTGGAGGTGTTGCATACTATGATTCAAGGTTCATGTTCCTTCTGTGCAAACTTGATTATATTACCAACAGTCCTAGAAAAGTGGGCAACAACAAAGTTGCCTGTATTTTAGTATTCCTCTAGCACAACGTCACACTCTAGAAACTTTCCTTACAGTTTTCAGTACTATAATACATTCTGTTTTCTTTCTCCTTACCCAAACTTGCTGAAGGAGAAAGAGTGAGCAGTGAATCATCATAGGCAGTGCATTGCAATATTAAAATGCCTCAGGGCATGTTGAATCATGAAGCAAATGGCTAAGGGCTTTCATCTATCCTGGAATACCAAATTTAGACACATTGGTGTTTATCCAAGCTAGAATAAGTTGCTGTACCTTTTAAAAACAAAAACAGCAGCCCGTCATGGTTTATAAAATAATGGTGATGTAGAATCATAGAATCATAGAGTTGGAAGAGACCACAAGGGCCATCCAGTTCAACCCCCTGCCAAGCAGGAAACACCATCAAAGCATTCTTGACATATGGCTGTCAAGCCTCTGCTTAAAGACCTCCAAAGAAGGAGACTGTAATCTGTCTTAATTCTGACAGTATTGACTGAAAACTACAAGGAGAAACCATGAGAGAGTGAGTTTTTTTTTCAAGCTTCTGTTTTATCTGGGAGAAGAGGCATAGTTTATGCAAATATGGTTTTGGCTTAGTATTTTACATCTGATCAGTTTAAATTTCTTCGTTCTATGTTTAATGCCTTCCCAACCCTCACCTTCAGTAGTAATCTACCTATATAATGCAGAGTTGTCTAGCTTACCCTGTGCCTTCTTAATTGCATTGCAACCACACATCCATTACTGCCTAGGTTCTAGTTACAGGTAGGTAGCCGTGTTGGTCTGAGTCGAAGCAAAATAAAAAAATTGGTGCTACTGAAGGAATTTTTTTATTTTGCCTAGGTTCTATTAACTATGGCAGTCTCCAGCACACCTTGTGGTGGTGGGGTGTCCAGTCCTTTAGAAATGTGTGCACCGTGAATGCCTCATCTACTTCCAGCCCCCACCCATCTTGTTCCCTCCCTCCTCAGGGAGACATGTTAAATGAATCAGGTAGGACTAGAGGTAATAGGAGAGGAGAGAATTAGCAAGTACTCCTTGATTTTGATTTTTTTTAAGGTGGTGGAGTAGAATGAATTAAGAAAAGGAGCAGTTTCAATGAGTTGGGTCCAGAGTATCTCCTTCCATTTTTGGAAAGGGGCTTGGATCCATCAGAGGTTCCCGTTCATGGATGGGAAAGATGACTTATGGCAATTTCCCCATTATGGCCTTATTCACCACCTGCCACACTTTTCTGGAGGGTCCCCTAGTGCTAGATAGAGTACACCTTTCAGGGAGCGACGGGAGGAAGGAGAAGTCATTGAAAATACTCCCACTCTTCATGTGTGGAATGTTTTGTGACTGCAACGCTGTTCATGGGATTTATCAACAATATTGAGACATTCACATTATTATTACTTTATCTACATAATGGAATAAAGAAAACCTTAACCTCCTAATTTTCTGCTGTCCATGCTGTTAAAGACAAAGGAGAGAAGCCCAGAAATAATTTGGCAACCTTAATCACATGAACTATTCTGGAAAATATGTCTACTTGTCTGTCTTGTAAACGTCATTTTAAGCTAACTTTCTGTCTAAATCTGCATGCCCTCTTCTCTTTTATCTTGAGGTCTGATATGAATAGCTGGGACAGGTTGAATTGAATCACTTGATTAAATGTATACACCATTCTGTACACTCAGGGCAGGTTGAATTCATTATAACACTGCCTCTTCCATCTGTAGGAGGCAAAGACTCCGACCCCACCATTCTCCCGCATACTTTGCATAACTCCTCCAGCTATTGAAATGTGCCCTAAACCACAGCTATCCAATTTGCTTTTCAGAGGTGATGCTTCTAAAAATGCAGACCTGTAAGGGTACTGTTTAATGAAAGAAATGAGAGGGAAGCTTTAGAAATGGAACTCCTGGTATAAATTGAATTAGTGTTTTATGTTGTTGTGGGTTCTTTCTGTTGCTGTGTCATGTTTCTTATACATTATTGCTCCTTATTCTTTTAATTGGTTGCTTTTTCAAGCATGTGTATGTTCTTATGTCATTTCTCTTACTAATTCCTTGCCATTTACCTTGAGTCTATAATAATTATAGATGAATTTGCATTTTATAGAAAAATCTGCCTAGTACAGTCCAGATGGATCATAAAATAATCCTGCTGTGCAGCCCACATGTGATGGGCGGAGAGTCGGCATGAGAATGGGTAGCCAGGAGTGAGAAAAGAGCTTTGTAACTGCCTGAGTGATTTAATATAGGATTCTAAATCAGCTTAATCTTTCATGTACTCTCTGCATCCAGTCCGTATGTGAAAATGAATGAGTTTGGTTAGTGGGTGGATTTTTTTTTTAATAGCTAACTTTCCTCCTCCCTCTTCAGAAAGATTATAACACTTTTTGTAACCTGGCATTAAACAAGCAATGATACTTTAGGATCGCATTTTTAAACAATGAAATTGGACTTAAATTCCTTACCAGAATGTTAGCCACACTAAACGTGCAGGAAATGGGGGGGCAAAGATAATAAATTATTATTATTATTATTATTACCACGCCGCCCATCTGTCTGGGTTTCCCCAGCCACTCTGGGCAGCTTCCAACAGAATATTAAAATACATTAATCTATTAAACATTAAAAGCTTCCTTAAACAGGGCTGCCTTAAGATGTCTTCTAAAAGTCTGTTACAGTGGTACCTCTACTTACAAATAACTCTACTTACGAATGTTTCTACTTACGAACGGAGCTCCGTCTGTCATCTTGGTTTAGATAGGATTTTTTCTACTTACGAATTTTTAGATAGGGTTGCTTCGACTTACAATTTTTTTCTCCCAATGCATTCCTATGGGATTCGACTTACAATTTTTTCGACTTACAAATGTTCGTTCGGAACGCATTAAATTCGTAAGTAGAGGTACCACTGTAGTTGTTTTTCTCTTTGACATCTGGTGAGAGGGCATTCCACGGGGCAGGTGCCACTACCGAGAAGGCCCTCTGCCTGGTTCCCTGTAACTTGGCTTCTCATAGCGAAGGAACCGCCAGAAGGCCCTCGGCACTGGACCTCAGTGTCCAGGCAGAACGATGGGGGTGCAGACGCTCCTTCAGGTATACTGGACCGAGGGGGTATTGCCAATCTATGTTGTGAATTTTAAATCTGTAAGATAAAGTAAATCTTTACATATTTATGCAAAGTTGTAGTGATGTGGCAGGTTTCCATTGCTGGCCATGTTTGCAGCTTGCAGCTTGCTACAGTTGGCTTAACTTCCTTGTGTTGATGGTCAGCTCATGAAGCTTGAAGCTTGTACTTGGGGGAGGGGGGACTTTGCGTAAGGTAATATATCGACTGAATTTTTTCTCCAACAGCAGTAAAGACTGTCAACTTCAGCTCTGTTGACTGCATCATAAATGGTACACTCAAAAGATTTAAACTGGCAGGTCTCTTGAACCATGAAGCTGAATCATCACTTTATTTTAGTGCTGTTAGTACATTTGCCTAATGCCTGGAAACATGCTGGACTCATGACTGTTCTAGCTAATTTTATAATTGTTCTGTGTACACCTTGGTGTGTATTTTCACAAGTGTAAGCACATCTACCCTTTTAGAGGACGTGCACCCAGTTGTATAGCTGTAAGAGATGTTTTAAAACTCTGTTGCGTAGACATTCTGTATCTTCTCCATTCATTTGGGTAACCCAAATGGCCTGAGTCATGCATTCTTGTCTAGCTGACAACAGCTGGGAGAACTGTTTGGGTTGAAGCTGGGTAATGCTGGCCATGATGTTTACTCAGCTTCTGATCAAGTCTTGCCTTTAGCACGACACTGGCAGAACTATCATATGATTGTGCAATGTGATAACCACAATATTGAATAGATAGTATGTTGTAAAAAGTGTAAAGTGCAGAGAGAAGTAGAGCAGGCGAGGTAGTAGAAATCTTCCTGGGAGGTTTATAGAGGGGTGCTAAAAATGAACGTATCGATAAGTGGGTATTAAATAATGCATTTTATTTTCTAGAATCAGAAGAGTGACCTCATTTCTTGGACACAACCAAGTGCAAATCCCACAAAGACGGATAATACGGAGATTTCAGAGCATGGATCATCAATGTTACAAATGCAAGACCATGTATGTTCATTTTAAAGCACTGTGACATTACTGCACTGTTTTGTTACCTTTATAATAATTGGATCATGGGGTTGTATCCAGTGCTTTTTTTCTGAGAGGACGCAGGGGGACGCATACCCCTAAACATTTTGTGAATCTTTGTCCTTTTATCCATTAACTGTATTTATTTTTTCCTGATTTTAACTATAAAACTGGCTCTCAGGAAAAGTTTTTGAGGGTCATATGGGACTTGTCCTGGGTAGGAGGGATCAGTAAAAGCGGGGCCTTGTTTTGTGCAAGTGAAAGTGCTTAACACTAGTGCAGAGCCACCAGTTGGAAACAACCATTATGAGTTTATAGGTCCTTCTAACTGGAAGATGGTGTTCTGTAAATTGCATTCGATGCTGTTCATGGACAGCTGTTTGGATCCAGCAGAGGTTTCCATAAACAGCAGGGGGTGGGAAATAATTTTCACTGATTTCCCTCTGGAGACCCTCCAGAACAGCATGGAAGATCACTTGGAAAACTGCAGAAGAAAGGGGCAATTTGGCAAAACCAAAACAAACAAAAACCCCAACCCCCTCCCTCTTCTGCTTTTGTGTACAGAAGGGACAGCATTGGAAACAACCCCTGTGTCTTCATTTTAAAGGTATAGATGACCTCTGTGTTGAACTATACCTGCTGAACAATCACATATTATATTTGTTGGGGCTGCCTCAGGTGGTGTGATTGCAGCCTTCCCCTGCGGCTTTAAAAACAACAAGAGTTCCCAACACAAGAGAAACAGGCTAGACCGGAACTTTTATTTTCCATGGTGTTTTAAGATTAGAAAGAAGTATGTGAGAGCCATGAGTGCAGCATTTATAACTCTGTTGTATGTCTAAACATGGGGCAGCGCCCATTGGATTCTGTCCCTGCTGTAGGTTGCTTTTACGGCAACAGTAGGGAAGTCTGACCACCTAGGCCAGCTTTTGGCCCTCATCAGACATCGTAAGGCTTATCAGTCAACTAAACAGGAGCTTTGGCTAAGAAGTGAGACAGATAGCCAAGAAAGATACTGTATTCTAATACAGAAAATTGGTTGCAAGAAATAAGATGAGCAGGTCTTGTAGGTCTTGTGCCTGCTAACAATGCCATCTAGTGAAAGAAAAGGAGTGGTGCACAATTTAATCTTTGAGAGTCTCCTTCTAGAAATGGGGTTTTAGGGCCATTTTGTCTTACTGAAGCCACTGAGGGTTTTTGACAGATCTTCAAGGAGGATGTTGGATGTTTCAATTTTTTAATTGATGTAATTAATCAGAAGTAGTTCTATCTGCTTTTTTGGCTCTTAATGAGGTTTGGGGTGCATAGTCCCAATTATTAGTCTGGAATTGGAGATTAAAGTGAACCAGTGGTAAGATTCTAAAATGTTACACTTCTAGATCTCTCTCCTTAAAGGTATTTGCAGACTAAAATGCCTTGCAATTTTAAGGACAATAAAAAGCAGTACGAAAACAAGCTCTTACAATTAGGTTTCCAAGAATTGGTTGTTAGCGTATATTGTTTCATCATAATATACAAGCATATTGTGCCACATAAGTATAAAAATATTGTTGATAAAACCTATGGCCCGTAATCTGTTTTCTGCAGGGCTCTACAACTTTTAGCAAGCTGTTCTCTTTTACATTCTACACACTACCACTAATTTACTGGAGTCTTTGTATGCATTTTAAGCTGAGCTTCTGGTCGTTCTTTCTCTCTCTATTTCTAGCCATGCTCGTCCATACCAAAACACCTAACAGTGGAAGAGTTATTTGGAACTTCATTTCCAAAGGAACACAGTACAGTTCCCTACTCTAATCCAGAGAGAACCAAGAAGCCTGACTCCTCATGCAGAGAGCACAGTTTGCTCCTTCCTTTTTCATTTGAGCAGTCGACTGTGATCCATCAGCCTCTGGGGAAACTGGATGGCTCAAGCTTCAAAAGTAATTCTTCTACCTTATTGCCACAGGAGTGTATGCCACCCTTACTGATTGCCTCACCTTCTGCCCCACAACCTGAAGTGACTAAAGCTTCAAACTATGCTGTGCAGCTAAGCCCTAACCTTAATTCCACTCTGGCCACAGAAGCTCCCTGTGTGCAAATGCTTCAGAGCGGCAGCACAAACAATAACATGCTGCAAGTTATGCAGCAGGCTGCCAAGCAAATGTCTCCGCTTGTGAATCAGCAGCCGTCTGATATGAACCACGGTCCGCAGAACATCACTCCCAGTCAGAACCAATTCTTAACATCTTTGGCTGCAACCAGTACAGAAAGTGCTTCGAACATGCCGCTTCCAAATACGGATCTCCTTCAAAAACTCAGGTTGACCCCACAACAGGATGTTATGCAGCAGTCGGTAAATAAAGTGCCAGTAGCGCCTAACGCTTCTTCTGCCGCTAGCCAGCTGGCAACCCCAGATCGTTTCAAAGAATCCCACACCAAACAAGCCCTGACTGGTAAAGCTATTCCACCTGTTCAGGTAAGTTCTCTTAGTGTATAATAAAATGGTTAGAATGTTATCACACTGCTGTTCACAAAAGAAAAGCAGGCGGGGCGGCCCAGGTATGGAGGCAAGTGGGTGGAGCGAGCAGTCGGAGTGCAGCCCAGGTGAGCTGCAGAAGACCAGCTCCCCAGCAGCTGTCCTACTCTGCTGCCACTGCACACTTTTCATGGCTTTTGCTATTCCAGCCTCATCAGCATGGAAGGCCATGGAGGGAAGTGGCAGCAGAGCAGGACAATTGCTAGGGAGCTGCCCCAGCTTGTCCTGCCTGTTCCTTTGTGGCTTGCCTGGGCTGCTGCCGAGGGGAGGTGGGGACAGAGGTGCATGACTTGGGTGAGCAAAATGAGCAGGGGTTGCAGCTCCTAGTAGATTAATATATGTAGATTTCTTTATCAATAAGGTTGATTGTAAAAACATTGGTAGGTTAGTGCTGTTAGCAGCGGTTCTCATATTATTACACTGTGTTATTTGAGTCTGAAAGTGCCAACACAATTTCTTTCTTGCCAGTGGGTGAATTGGACATTTGGTGAATTGGATACTAGTCTTGTAAAGGGTGCTTTATAACACTGTTCTGGCTAGGCAGTTATTTTTTTAACAATGTTGGGTTTTCAGTGTTTTTCTTTAAAAGTGATGTATTGATCATAAAACTTTGGTCCAATACAGATGAAATTGTGTATCTGGCCAAAACAGTATTTGTTGATTATGTCAGTGTATGTGTATGTGTATGCATTTTTTAAAGAGGGATGTAAGAAGAATGCTGGATTGTTCACATACTACGTATTTCTTTCTTTTAAATTGTAGGTTGCACAGCAAAGCAAGGAGCTTGAAACATTTTCACACCCCAAAGCTTTGTCAAAAGCAAGCCAAGTATGTATTTAAATCCTTGCATCACCACAGTGTCTTTCCCTGTCTGGATTTGTGCAAAGGCCAATTCTAAACAAAACCTGGTTCCATCCAGGCTGACGACCCAATGTGTATTGAATCCTGATTCATATCCATTAATTAGGATCACCTAGTTCTCCTCTACTAGTATACTCCTTCTGGAGACCTCCAGGTCTTGCAAGAATTGAAATATGCCTACAATATGCCGACAATCCTTTCCCTTGTAGTTCATAAAACAATAATGCAATTGGCTGCTCTATAAAAGTGCCCAATTTTTCCAGAGCACATCTTAGTAACCTCTCGTTTCTTCATAAGATTGAGTTTATATGCTGGCATCAACAATTGTACTACTGTCCATATTATTGTAAATCGCTACAGAGTTCTCCTTGAGCTACCACATCAGTATGCCAGAATAAACATTTGGGTTTATTAATTATTTCCCGAAAGGCCTTGTGATCCAGGTTGGTCACAGTGGTTACTGTTAGCATCCATAGCTTTTGGGAGGCCCTTTCAACTTAAGCCGCTTCATTTCTGCATGCAAGTCCCTGCAGCTTGTATAATGTTGGAAGCACCCAGGCCACATAAGAGCCAGTGAAGCAGCCACTGCTTTTGCCGGTGTGCCAAGGAGCTATGTCACTGGTTCTTGCTATTTTAACTGGGGCTTCAAACAGTACCAGAAAGGTAATGTCAGAAGAGGCGTTAATATATCTAGATAGTTCTTTAAAAATGGGGGGGGGATCATCCCCATCTGATTTGATTCCTTGTTTTAGCAGGTTGCTTCCCCACAGTATGCTGCAGCTACAACCACAATGGCACCTTCAGTCCTCTTGTCACCTAGTGTGTTCCAGCAGTCAGCTATGAAGTCCTCCGACATCGAAAACAAAGTTGGTTCCTCTTCTCCTCTCACGCTTGGAGCAGTAGATGTTCCAACATTACCTCCGACAGTTCTTACTAGATCTCAGCTTCAAGAAACTTTAATATATCTAATAAAGGTACAGTCAGTGACTCATGTGGCCTCTTGATTCAGAATAAAGTGCTGGTTATCAGTGGGTACCATAAAGAAGGTTAGGAGGAATAACACCGATAGGTGTGTTAGATCATTTAGCAATAAAAGCAGCAACTAGAGAACTGTTAACAATATTTAAGTGGTAATGATATTGATAACCTTAAAAACGTGAGAACTGTTAATTCAGTTGAATAACACAATTTATTAAGTATGCTAAATTAAGTGTCATCTACCAAGGACAACTCTCCAAGTATCTCTCTATCAGGATTTTGAGGCAAGAGGTATGTGCTTCAGGGCCAATTCAGAAATATTTGGAGTTCATATTTCTAAGCCATATTTCTAAGCCAAATTTCATATTTCTAAGCCAAACTGATGAAGTAGAAAAGTGGATAACCAGGACCTCCCAAGTTGCAAATTTTGTTTTAAAAGTCTGCTGTGGCCATGGCACCTGAAATGTATTGGACACGCAGAGGCTTCTGATTTCTGAATTGTCCAAATTATTCACAGTCAGAGGACTAAATAAGTGCTGTCTGCATTTTAAAGAACTGCTCAACTTTCCCATAGTTCACTACTTCTTTTGAGTGAATCTAATCTGTACGTTCACAAGGATGGGAAAAATCAAGATGAAAGATGTTTTACTTTTAACATGAAAACCTCTAGCAAAATATGTTACAAAGGTGTAGCTGGAGATCATAAATCAACCTGCTTTACATGCTTTGCCACAGGAATTTGTTCATTAGAAGTTCCAAGTGGCTTGGCCATTCTCGGTTTATTCTGTTACGAAATATTTGAGAGTTCATTGACACTCATATTTAGCCAGCAAAAGCACACTGGAAAAATGATTTTTTTTGGGTTATGTACAGGTGGCTTCAGCTGCAAGGCTGCTTTGTAAGTGTGCCAATAAATCCAGTGAATCACAAAGACAGATCTTGCACCTAGGACAGGCTTATATTAAGAGGATTGTTTTCCCCTTTTTGTCATCACCAGGGTCACAAACCTTTGTGCTACATCAGGGCTCTCTAGTTCTTTCTATACTGGTATCAGTAAGTCTTGTCTACAGAGTACAGATCTAAAAATAACAGGACACAGAAATTAGTGTTTTGGTAATAGAATTGTTAGGAATAAAATGGGCCTGTACTCTGTCACATAATCAGCTTTGTGGCCTCTGTTTTGTTTCTTTGTAGTTTTTTTTCTGCACAACCTGCTATTTCTTTTCCCCTGTCAGAACCGCAAGTGAAACAAAGAAACTTGCTGACTGTGAAGGGAGGGGAAAAAGAGCCCCTATGAACAGAGGTCAACTGTCAGCAATTTTACTTTGCAATTAAAATCATGCCGCACTTTCAGTGATCTTGAGAATGTGCTTTGTGTTGTCTTAAACCTTCACAAATGCTGTTTCTGACCTTTAGTCTGCTCTCGTGCTTTGTGTATGTCCGATCTGGTTAACGGTTGATAATATTATTATTATTAAACTCCGCTTCCCTTCAGTGGAGGAGTATAAAAAAATAGTGCTACAATGTTCCATAAGCTGTATGTGGATCCAAAATGCAAAGCTCATCTGAGTGTTACATTTATTATAACTAGAGTTCTTTAAGTGATTAATAAATAAAACAATTTAAAACACCAGTCTAAATAAAGCACCAGTCAAATGACAGCACAGAATCCCTGTAAAACAAAACAGCTGGAGCAGAAGCTAAAAGTCAAGTAATAAAACAGTAATGGAGAGCCACTACACATCCTCACTAAAACCATGTTCCAAGTTTCCATTAAATGTAGATAAAAATGAATTAACATAGCCTGATTCTTAAGAGAATAAGAGAGGATTTTTTTGACTATGGGAAGATATTAAAATAGGTGAGAGGTGATCCTTTCCTGGGCGGTGATTGTTGGGGCATTACAAAAGCCCTCACCCTTCTAAATGGCACTTTAGGTTCACATTCTCATTAGTATAAGGCCATAAAAAAAACCAAACGGTCACATCTTTTATGTTTGTCTAATTTTCATGAATTTATTACCTTAGAGTTGCCCAGCTAGTATACAAAGGTATCTTTTTTCAATGACGAACCAGAAATACAAATAACTGACAAGATGTTTGTTGTTGATGATGTTTAATTTGAGATGCAAATTCACATGATGGGAACATTGAAAGTCCCAGACCATGTGTATAGGTAGATTTGTAGAGGCCTGGGCAATGATGATGATGATGATAATGATGATGATGCCAGTTCAGCTGGTCCATGGAGGTCAAGTAGTAACTCAACCCAGGCTATACTCAAAATACAGGAAGAGACTAAATGGAAAAGTATAGTGATCCAAATCTCAAGGTAGGTAAAATCCTACATATGCAGATATTGACTTTTTATTTTATTGCTGTCTGGTTCTTGGTTATCATCCAAAACAAGTGAGCCCTCTTGTCTTTAAGAGTGTGCTTGCTGTACTAATTCAGATTCTTCTTGTACAGTTGCATTCACGTATGCATGTTTTGCTCATTAGCTTTTACTTTGCGACTTCACATGGATTTGTTCATTCATAATACTCCCTTGTGACTAGTTTTCGTCGCTTCTCTTTGTTTCTCTGCACTTCCGCATTCACTTTACCTTTTCTTACCTTAGTTGCTTTGCAAGTGCCCTTCTAAAAGGTTTCCAGTAGTGTCCCCTTGTCAAATAAGATTGATCCAGGTTTAATCTAGAAAGAATTCATTTTAAAAGCCATACTGCTTCCTCAGGTTGAAAACAATCTAAACAGCCCAAATGAATTTTGATAGTGTTACCAAGTGACACTGGAATTGCCTTGAGAATAGAATTGGGCAGTTAGATTTATCCCATAAGGTCAGGACAGATTGCAAATTATCTGTTTATTAAATTTGCACCCTTTCCTTCCTTTCCTCAGTATGTAAAAAATAAAATAAAATAACTAAAACAACAGTATTAAAAAGCACAGTAGCTTTGAAAGAGAATGCTTAAAATTTAAAAGACACCTTGCATTAAAAGAGGCTTGCAACTTGGAACTCCTGAAAAAACACTATTCATTAATTTGATAGAATAACAATATTATTACACTATAGTTTGCAGATTCCGCTTCCCTTCCTGAAGAACTGGAAGTGGATTACTCACATTCATTAGTCACTGAACCCGGAGTCCTCTTCTTTCCCACATGCACTGGATGTAGGAGGTGCAGTAGGATATAGGATGCAGTTGATTGCCATCTGTCATGGATGCTTTAGTTGAGATTCCTGCATCCAGTGGGTTGGACTAGAAGAGAAGAAGAAGAGTTTGGATTTGATATCCCGCTTTATCACTACCCTAAGGAGTCTCAAAGTGGCTAACAATCTCCTTTCCCTTCCTCTCCCACAACAAACACTCTGTGATGTGAGTGAGGCTGAGAGACTTCAGAGAAGTGTGACTAGCCCAAGGTCACCCAGCAGCTACAAGTGGAGGAGCAGGGAATCAAATCCAATTCACCAGATTACTGTTCTCAACCACTGCACCACACTGGCTAGATGATGCTTGGGCTCCCAACTTTACAATTCTAGGATTCTATGGTTCTGCTTAGTTTCATTGTGGTGGTGGGCAAAGGGAGGAACCATTAAAACCCATCAATCACAACCACCTAACTATTATGTGCAGCCTGAGTCTCTCCCCTCACAGGGTCCCCGAGAGGAAGAGAGTTGTCCCTTCTCTTCCCAGTTCTTATTTGGCCTTCTGTTATTCCCGTCACAGTATTTTGGCAGCAGCAATGTGGTAACTGCTTTTCTGTGCAGCATATGCTCAGTGATATTTCTGAGCTATATATCATTGATAGTATAGCTTTATTAAACTTCCTCCTTCATGCCTCCTACCCAACTCCTAAACTTAGTGATTGTAAGAAACTGCATCTTCATTCAACTTGGGTTTCCTAATTCAAATAAGTACAGGTTTTGTTAATAGGTATAGAATAATGAATTGGGTAGGAAAAAGTGATGAATTATTTCTGTCATTGGTTTAATTATGTTTATCTCCCCTCTTTCTTTCAGAACGATGTGAATTTTCTTAGTACGCTTCATGAAGTTTATTTACAAGTCTTGACCAAGAATATGGACAGCATCAAACTATAATTGAAGTAAATACAGTTCAACTTACCACCTAATTGTTTCAGAAACAATTATGCCTCTTCTGTGAAACTGTTAATATTTTTAAAGGTTGTTTTTAGTTGAAGTTTTAAGTTTTGTTAAAGTAAGGAGACCTTGTCCCTTAAAATTGCATAACAAATGTTCTCAGAAGTGATCTAGGTTTCACTGTGACCAATCACCAGCAGGCTTTTATTTCTGTATGCAGAAAATGGTCTTCATGTTTAATAGCACATTATTTTTGAGTGGGTAATATGAAAAACTGTTTTGATTTTTACTATCTGGTACATACATTTAAATAATTAGGGTGAATGTTGTCTAAGCCATCTTCGTCAGTTGAGTAAAGATAACAAGTTGTGAAGCTAGCTTCTGATTTAAAGAGCTGTGGAAGGAATGCAGAAGATCATTTTAGGGCTTTGGAAGGAAACAGTGGAAAGCATTGTAAAAATGCTGGGGGGGGGGGGTTAGCCTTGGAGCTGGATGGACTCAGCATGGTATTGACCATCAAATTGACCCCCTTAATATGCAATGCTGGCTTATGCATCCTTATATTTTACTAAGGCAAAATCAAGGTGGATTATGAAATACCCCTTCAACAATACTTGCAGTGTGCTTATATTTTGCTAATGATACTATTTTCAAGCAAATAATTTTTAAACAGAAATGGATGGAACATCATTGTGGTCACCTTATTGTCCTTTCCAGGCTTAATGCAAATATTGGAGGTTTGCCTGTAGCATAGATGAAAAGGAACCCAGAGAAGTGTGTATAATTTCATTTGTGGTGTTTAAAAATGGGCACATAAACATCAAATGCAGTCTGCTCTTCTCCCCATATTTTCCCTCCATTTGCAGGTTTTTGTGAGTTCTCATAGAAGGTTAAGATTTCATTACCACTGTAAAGATCAACCTTCTTCCCAAAGGAAGTTGCTCTGGTCTCCTTGTTGTTTTATATGCTGCTATCGGTCTCTCCTTGACTTGTATTTATTTCATTATGGCATGTGATAGTAGCTAGCAATACTCTAGTGTAACATAAATCTCAATATGTTCAAGCAATACTAATATTAAAGGATGGGGTGGTTTTTCATTTTTTAGTAGAAGGTCTTTGTTTTATATTGTGAAAGGTAATTTTGTATTCCTTTTAACCGATCAACACACACTGCTTATTTGTCAAAGCATTGCTGGAATGGAGGATCCATGTGTTACAATCAGTTTCTTGTGCAAGCCATTGAAATGAGTAGGGCTTGATAAAAAGCACAGCCAGGATCTTATAAAGGCCCCCTTCTTTTGGTAGAGTTAGCAATGGAAAAGGTCCTGAATTAGAATGTACCTGTTGCTCTTAAAATTTAAATGTAACAATGATCCCTTCAAGGTGCAGATACTATCTGTAATTCATCTACCAAGCTTTAATTATGATTCCATCACAAATCAGTGTTTTGATATATAGCGTGTTGGATTTTTAAAAATCAAAATATGTACTGCATTTTGAGTGATTTTAAGTAGGTGTTTTTATGTTTAGCAAAATCTGCCTTTTGAGAGAACCTCTTCGGCCTTTGAACTCAGTGTTTCTAGTTGCAAACATAGTATTTTATATCAGATATATGTGCAGAATTCAGGGAAATATGTTAGTAGTGATATACATATTCGACTAATGTTTTGGCTTTAATGGTAAAACTCAAATACATCTTTTCAGGCTTTCTAGACCTTTTTTATTTTTAGGAAACATGAGAGCTCTACTTAAATGCTTGGACCTTTGATAGCACACCCATGTATGTGCACCAACAAAAACATGCTTGCTTATTTAAACAGAATTATTCTGTATGAAGCTTTTTCCTGGTGGGGTGTGGGGAATTAAGCCACTGCAGTACTCTTCAGTTTATTTTAAGTGGCTGTATTAACCATACCCCATGAACCAAATTTACCGTATATAATGCTGTGTTTGTAGATAATAAAGACTCAAGAACAGTCCTTAATTATTGTGGATGGAAAGAAGAACACCTTCTTAGCCATAAGCATAATATTAGAGGAATAATGATATTGAGCTGAAGTTGGTCACAATGTTCAAAGTAAGCATTGTATCCAAATATCGGTGGAAATGAAACCGAAGTAGCCAGTGTGGTGCCCTCCAGATGTTGAACTGCAACTCCCTTACCACTGACCATACTGGGTAGGGCTGATGGGAATAGTAATCCAACATCTGGGGGACACGTTGGCTACCCCTGAAAGGGTTCCCTGATATTGAATGTACCATTATGGTTTTGTGACTTCAAGGGGTTAGAGAGAGAGAGTTTTGCTTCAGACAGCATCACTCTTTCAAAGAATATTTGTCCCAGTACCCTTTGTCCTCCTGTTTACTATTTTGCATTATACAGTAATTCCGTAGAAACCTCATCTGGTAGCTTGGCAGGTCAGAGTTCTCAACTGATAGAAGTATGTGCAACATCAAGAAATAGTTCTGTGGTTCCAAAGAAAATTCCCTTAGCTAGAAGAAAATTGAATTTCACGTCATTAACATTTGTGTATGTAGCAGGCTCAAGTTGGGAGATCACAGGCAAACTACGCAATACAAAGCAGCATTCTGCTTTTATTGCTTACTGTAGTGTGAGAAGTTAACAAACGAAACAAAACAAAACATTTTAAGAATTGCTTTGAAAAACAAAACTCTGCTGCAAGGTAAAAATCGCAGATGCTTACAAAATGCAGAAATCACTGGACAGCTTTCACCTGATTACATATGGTCATATCCAACAGTAATCATACTCCAGAGTAAACCTATTGAAATTGATGGAATTAAGTTCCTTAAGTTGAATGATTACAATAGGTCTGTTCTCAGTGCGATTTAGTCTGTCATCTCTTGTAGAAGTTTGGAGTTACAATGAAACATTTTATTCTTGCTTGCATGCAGCAGTAACAAATACATAGCTAACCGACTTGGGCCATTCTTTTCAAGCTTATATTTTAGCAAGGTATTATTTCCCACAAGCAAACGTATGATTTTAGACAGCCCTAAAATCAATACTGTATTCAGTATCTAAGCATGTATTTTTTCGTTGCCTATATGCAGCATTTTATTACAAATTGCTTAATATTTGTCCATCCAAAAGTGGCTTTAAAACAAGCAGCTTACTCAATAATAACTCATTGCTGTTTTGTTCTGTTGCATTAACAATGTTTTGTTAAAAATGTGCCTAGCAACTCTGTATTTGTGACACACCCGGCAAAATGTAAACAGTCTGCTAAGAGCTAAGGCACAATAGGACAGTATGACAAGTAAAAGCTTGTCTTATTCTGACGTATGGGGTAGGATTCAAAGTTTCTTCCATGAACAGAAAAGCTCATTCTGTGGAAGAGACAAATGTTGCTGAAGGAAAGGGGAAAGGGAAAGTGATCTTGCAGGTCCCCACTTCCTCCTTGGCTCCCCCATGCTGCCTCAGTTTTCTGGAAGGTTCCTCAGGCCTCCAGAGTAGTTTTGGTAGAAAGGAGGAGTTGGTGGAAACAGCTTCCACATTTCCATCTTCTGAGAGTGACATTTCACTCCCTGGAACTTTGGATCTAAGCCAGAGAGTATAATCATGTTTCAGGCACACTAAATGGTATCCCCCCCCCCCGGGTATTTCTCTTTTGCTTGGATTTAGGGCATTCCACCAATGCCATGATTAGGCACGGGTATAATTATATTTAATGTGGAGTGGTCTGACACAAAAACCCAGCCACCTCTTGTTGGCTTACATGAGTTGCTTCTTAAGCATATCTTAAAAAGAGGAATGTGTGCAATATATATTTCACCTCAGTTTTGGACATCTTTCGTGAAAAATGTTAAAAGGTGCAATATCTTCACTTTAAGTGGGAAACATTTGCAATAATCTTCCCCCTGTGGTTTGTTTTTGTACCAATTTAACATTGTGGGCACATGGTGGTTCTCTGTTAAAAATGCACACTACACTCAGTGTTTGGGTTTAGCGCTTTAATTTGTACTCGCATGCATATCAAGAGTTTGAGGTGCTTCCGATCTTTTGGATTTTAAGTGATTATTTTAGGGATACTGTGGGCATGGTCCTGTTCCACAGGCACAGCATTCACACCTGAATGATTCTTGGAGGATCAATAGAGCCCTGTTTCCCCATTTTTTGTGGGCACATAGGAAGTACAAGAGACCGTTAGGAAGAGGAATGGAACTTTTGTACGCACGTCTTATTCATATTCGTAGTCCTTGACTGCTTGGTTGAAGTTATTCATTCTTCTACGCACATATATAGGTGGGGGTATTGGGAGCTGATATATATTGAACTTGTTGGAATCCGCTACATATTGGCGCTGCACTTGCGGTGGCCTGGATTGTGCCCACTAGCATTTGAGCAACTTTTAAAACTGTCACCATAATGCTTCATTAACATTTCAGTATATGGGTATGTAATTTGTGCCATCTTATTATATTGGCAAATATTAAGTTATTGCATAAATGTTTAAGAATAAGCATTTTTCATTGAAAATTTTGTATGTTTGCAGATATATTTTTGTAATAAAACTTCAAAGACAAATGTTCTGGTCTGTCCTGATGTCTTCTTGGTGGCAGTTCACTTTTTGAAAAGAGAGAGTCCAGCTTAGGAGAGCTGTTGAAAGCTTTTACGAAGGTTTGATAATTGGTTACCTGTCTTCAAAAACCAGACGTCTCTGCACTTTAACACGAAAATGTGACTCTTGGTATTGTGGCCAACTAACATTGAGTAGACCCATTGAAATTAATGGATCTAAGTTAGTTGAGTCCATTAACTTACAATGGATATACTGTACTTGGACTAACATTGAATGCAACCCTAGATTCTTGCATCTGTGTTCCTTTTTGTTTGCGTTGCCAGCAGCCTTTCCCCTTCCTCACTCTCCCTTCCTGACCTTGGGGGAGAGGACGGGAGACTACACATGGGGCAGGCGCTGCTTTGCCACACTCCTGGCTGCATACCTTAAGGTAACGAATATAAGCCACACTTTAACTTTTCACGGTTGGAATTGGGGGGGGGGAAAGGGTTATATTCAGGCCAATATGGTAAGTAAATAGAACCATACCCTCCCTGGAGCCTAACAAGGATGTCAATGAGGACAGAGGAAGTCCCAAAGAGACCAGAGGCTCAGTGGAGCTTTGTTTAGGCCGCTTAGCCTCTCCACCAAACAGCTGATGCGCAGCAGCAGCTGGCGCTTTTCCATGCGGCCTCCTGCCAGCCCCAGAGCTTCAACTCCAAACTCTTATTTTGGTCTGGAGTGGAGAGAGAGCGGGAGATAGAGCTGAAGAGCAGGGGGAAATAGGCATATAGAGGGTGCTCCCCACTTTATGCGATTCCACTTATGTGCATGGGGGCCCAGAACAACCCCTACGTAATGCTCCTGGACTCAGCTCTGAGCATGGATGCCCACGTCTCTACGGTGGCTAGGAGTGCATTTTCACAGTTAAAGCTAGTGCACCAGCTGCACTCATTCCTTGATATGTATTTGGCCACAGTGACCCACGCAACCTAGTTACATCCCATTTGGATCACTATATAACACGCTCTACATGGGGCTGCCTTTGAAAAGTGCTCAGAAACTTCAAGTGGTCCAAAGAGCTGCAGCCAAATTGTTGACCAAGTCTAAGACTCCTTGGAAAAGACCCTGATGTTGGGAAAGATGGAGGGCACAAGGAGAAGGGGACGACAGAGGATGAGATGGTTGGACAGTGTTCTCGAAGCTACGAACATGAGTTTGACCAAACTGCGGGAGGCAGTGGAAGACAGGAATGCCTGGCGTGCTATGGTCCATGGGGTCACAAAGAGTCGGACACGACTAAACGACTAAACAACAACAGTTATAGGGAGCATAACAGCTCCACTGGTCTGTTTCTGGGCATAAGTCAAAGTGCTAGTTATAATGCTCTGTGGGTCCAAGCTATCCGAAAGACCATATTCCTTCTTATGAACCTGCCCATGTTCTGAGATCTTCAGAGGAGGCCCTTTTCTCAGTTCTGCCTCCCTCACAGGCAGACTTGGTAGGGACACAAGAGAGGGCCTTCTCAGCGACTTCTCCCAAACTTTGAAACCCCCAAGCAGGATTCCAGGGGGTTTCAGGCGATCACCCAGTGTTTCCATTGGGAAAATTGAGACACAGTGGAGGTTAATGTATTTAAGAAATATTGTTCTTTTTTATTTTTATTTTTTTGAAAAACCTTTATTATATATTAAAATTACAAAAGAAAAATACCAGAACAAAAAAACAAAAAAAAAGGAATACAGACAAAGGTACAAATGGCTGAATTACAAAAGAAAAATACATGAAACAAATACAGGCTTTACAGCAGTTCGGAAATTAGAACATTGTTAGATAAGCTTCCAAATCTCAGTATCCCAAGACTAGTTCTTTTGCAATCCTAAACCAAGAATCCTAAACTATAGAAGAGACTGAAAAGGAAAGAAGATACAAGCAGAAGAGAGCGAACAAGAAAAGACATCCAAGGTAAGTCAATAGGGGGGGAGGGGAAGAAATGGGGTGGGCGTGGGAGGGGAGAAGAAAAGAGAGGGGAAGGATGAATGAGCGGTAAGTAAGAGTTAAAAGGGACAGTTAAAAGAGACAGGTGAAATTCCGACTTCCAAACACTTATAGTCGGTTCCATTGCATAATTAAATTCTACTAGGCTTCTCCTTCTCTTTTTACATTAAACTACATTTCTCCCCTTTCCATTTCCTTATTTCTTATTATATAAGAAATAAATAAAAATAAATTAAATAAATAAATAAATAAATAAAAGAAATATTGTTCATTTTAAACCTATTTACACCCAAAGTCTTCAATGGAGAGGGTGCAGGACATTATTCCCAGCGCCTTTTTTCACCCGGGATTCCTCTCAGGTGGGCGTCATTGCCATTCTAAGAGAACGAGGGAGGCGGTCCTGGTGAGTTCCAGCGCCCCCTTTTTCTAGAAAAATAGCACAGAGTGTCTCAATTTTTGAGCGTTTTCTTTCAAGCCTTCTAGTTAAAGCCAAGCAACATCGCAAGCACAGCATGCCATTACAACGCGGTGCTGGGGGAACCCTGCGGGCCTGCCAGGTGTTCTTGGACTCCAATTCCCAGCATCCCTCACCATCGGCCGTGCTGGCTGCGGGTGATGGGAGCCGGAGTCCAACAGCACCTGGAGGACCGGAGAGAAAGAAAGCCCTGCACCCTACGCGGGCTGAGTGGCACCCTGAGCTTTCCCACTTCCCTTCGCCGCTGCGCAAATGGCGCTCAGCCGCGCCCTGCTCCCGTTACGCGCGGAGCGAGAGGGAAAAGGACGCGGCTTTTTTCTGCGCCTCAGCCGCGCCTCTCTTCCTCGGGAGGGGAGCGGCTGGCCTTCGCAGCCGGGCGGGAGAGCTCAGTCCGCAAGCAGCGCGCTGCTCGAGAGGCGGGGGCTTTTCGCCCAGGCAGGCAGGACTCCGCCCGCGCGCGGCTCGCAGAGGTGGCCCCGGCGCCTGGCCCCTCCTCGCCCGGCCGAGCAGCTCCGCCTCTCCTTCCTCAGTCGCCGAGCCCGGGCCTGTCCAGCGCCATACGCTCCAGCTCCTGCTGCCGCCTGTAACCCGAGCCTGCCGTCAGCCACGTTCCTGCTTCGCCATGGAGGATTATCACAAGCCGGACCAGCAGAAGCTGCAGGCCCTGAAGGACACGGCCAATCGGCTGCGCATCAACTCCATAAAGGCCACCACCGCGGCTGGCTCTGGGTGAGCCAAGGGGGAGAGGGAGGGAGGGAGGGAGCCAGACTCGACTCAGGCAGAGCAAATCCCTCACCAGAGAAGTGCCGGGGCTCACACGCCTGCCGGCCAGTCACACCTTCTCTCTTGGAAGGCCCCGGATCTCGCAGATGAGGGATCAAGGCAGCCTGTCTTGCTTAGCACGACGAAGGAAAACTGCCTCACACCGAATCAGACCTTTGGTCCTACCGTAGCTTAGTGTTGCGCGACTCGGACTGGCAGTAGGCACTCGGGGTTTCCAGGCAGAGAGGTTCTCCTAGCCCTACAGCGGAGATGCTAAGAGTTGGACCGAGCACTTTTTGCATGCCTTTCACCCCCCATAAGGTGGATAAGTTCTCATCCCTTCACTCTTAATAATCCTAGTAAGCAGAAGGTAGCCCCTACTTTATATGTCTCTTTGGTATAGCCCAGGAAGATAGTTGTGTTTTTCTTCCCTGGTCCTGCTACAAATGATTCTAGAGCAAGGCTACTAATGTGTCGAACAGCCTTGACACTACCAGCTGTTTGTGTGGACTTCTGTGCCTCTGGATGAAATCTGGTCCAAATCTTGCCTCTTACATGTGTGTGCAGTCCAGGGGATTTCTGCAGAGATCTGACTGTTGAAATCCATTGAGTTATGCATCAGTCATCAAGCCACAATGTGCACACACTGTTACCTAAACACTGTATTTGAATTCAGTAGGGTGTTTCTCTTGGAGCAATAATTGATTTCACAGCTTTGCCCAAATGGGCTACTGATCCTTAAACATTATACCACCTATTTGCATACCACCACCTCCCTCCCCCCTTCTTAAAAAGCAATAATGATAAATAAAATATAGAGCTGAAGATCTTTGTTCTTACTGGGAAACCTTGAATTTTGAGTTGCAAAATGGGTTCAGAGCTTCCATTAGGTTTTGAAATGCAGATTTAAAGCAATATTTAGGTGTCAGTTAGGTTTCACAACTCATGTACCGTAATAAGCAAACCTTGGTTTGGCAACTTAAAGCTTTCAACTGTTTCAACAGCCATACAATTTAATGGAGGATTTTCTTAGAAAAGAATGTGTAGCAATTACAAATCACTTTAGAATAGTGAATATAGTGAAGGTGCAAATAGAATTAGATAGCTTATTTGCTTCATCTGTAGCTGTATTGAATATGGGATTTGTGTAAATTCCAAGGAACCGAACAAACCCATTTTCAGCCAGTGCCTAAATACACATTTATCTGGGAGTAAGTCCCATTAAATTCAATGGAGGAACTTTTGAATAGCCCAGTGTAGGATTGTGCTGAATGTAATAATTGTACCTGGAAGATACTTAGATATGCAGCAGATATCTGGAAATACACTTGGGTGTGAAAATTGTTACCTCACCTGTGACTGTGAAAAATGAATAAGGATGATAAAACATTGAACACTGGATGTGTTTGTTGATGGAATACTTTGTGTTTTATATGTTTTGATAAAGGGCTCATTTTTACCCTTTTTACATCATATGGATTTGTTCAAAAGCTTCTTTTTTAGAAAGAGAACAGAGTTAATTGCTCTTAAATATAGGGGCCTTTCTGATTATAATCATACACAATTTGTTTATGCATGTAGTGTGTGTGTCCAAATGTTTGGCTCTGTGTGGATAGCGTGCAGAATGAGCTGGCCTTTTACCATAATTCTGTCTGCTTTAATCATGTACAGCTAAAATAGGCGGCTAAAATGAGAGCATTCAGAAAGTGTGAGAGTATAATATTGACAGTGTATTTTTGACACAGATGGTAAGATATTGGGATATAAGGTTCTTCATGCATATGATATGACAGAAAGAGAACTCAGGAATGCTCTCTTGACACACAGTTGGAAAGAAAAACAATTTATGCTTTCGGCCAAATTATTTCTTTTGTGCCCAACAGTCGTAACTAATTGTCGGCAAAATTTCAAGTTGGCTAAAGTGGGATTATTTTTCAAATGCCTGAAGGCTCATATGGGTAGTTTATTCAGGCTTTAGAGTAGAGGTTATTTTAGGCTCTGTCTGCAAATTCCAGAGTTAGTCTAGTTTTGCTTGTACTCTGCGATGGGAAAAATCCATTGTCTTTCGATGTGAAAATAAAGCTATTTCCCCACATCAAACAGGTTTATTTAATATTCCATTGACAAACACTGATTTTCTAAAATCTCTTTACAATATATTTACCTTGTTTCAGCTGAGGGTTGTATTTTTTTATTTTCTATTGATTGTGTGTGCTATATTATTTAAGGTTCAGATTGTCACATTTTAAAATTTAATTTTTAGAAGCAAAAGTTTTCTGTAAGGTTGAAACATCTGCCCAGATTTTAAATTCCTTTTGTTTGTAGTGATCTCACTGAATTTTGTAAGGTGCGTGAAAATGCCATCGTTGGAGGCATTTTTGCACTGAATATTATTTAAATGGAATGCTAAATTCCCACAACCACACATTCTGTTCTGAGATCCATCTGAAGGACTAGGGATCATAAAATATGGGGGGAAAGTAAATCCTTCCACCTTGTGTTGGGCAACAAAGTTGCAACAAAAGAAAAGTGATGGACCCATTTTGAATTTGCATAAATTCAAACCACCGCACTATAGTTCAACCTTAACGTTGGTTCAATGTGACATCAGACCTGAGAAACCATGATTTGTAATGGAACTGAAAATTACAACCGGGAACATGATATGAAATGTGTTTGCTTGTACTAGCTGTAATTCCATGAATTGACACACCATAGGTATGGTTGTTGCCTTTGTACACCATTAAGGCAGAAAAGCTGGGGGAAATGAAAGTGCACATGTGACTTCAGTTGTAGCACATCTTCATGGGTGCTCTATTCTGCTTGCAGGATAGTTCTCCTTTTTCATAGCCTAACTCAGGCATCCCCAAACATCCTCCAGATGTTTTGGCCTACAACTCCCATGATCCCTAGCTAACAAGACCAGTGGTCAGGGATGATGGGAATTGTAGCCCAAAACATCTGGAGGGCCGAAGTTTGGGGATGCCTGGCCTAACTCTTATTAGATGCTTCCTCTGTAGCTGTGTTCAGGGCAGCTTACAGTATAAGAGCAGTTCGGAACAAACAGTGAACAGCCTTATAATGAGTTCCTTTGTAAGATAAGTAACAACAGCAAGAATTTAAATGCAAGTGTATTTTAAAACTGATAATAGTTCTAATCATTGTGCCTGATTTGCCTTGAAAGGATGGTGTTCTGCTTGATCCTAAAGTTCACCAAGTCATGTAGAAGGTGGCAAAAACCTTATTATCCCAGATGGAGCTCAAAATGACTTTATATTGGCTGTGGGTGGTGTTAGCGACTTGGTGCGCGGCTTCACCATCCTCCTGAAACCACGCTGTTCTGCGGGTGGTTGCTCTGCTCTCCTGGCCGCCGCAGTGCCTGATGGGTTCCCGCCAAACCCAGATTAAAATTCCGGCCTATCTGCGGCGGCCTCGGGGCGGGGCAACAGCAGTGGACCGAGTTGGAGCAGGCTTCACTCTGGTCCGCTCCAGAAGCATAAAAAGAGCCCAGAGCTGACGTTGGCAGCACCTTTCTCCTTTCTAGGTTTTCTGGCGTTGATATGGTCGTACGATTTTAGGCATTGGGCGGAATCCTTTAGTCTTACAACTGAAAGAGGGGTAAAGCGGCAGCAGACCGAGTTGGAGCAGGCTTCACTTTGGTCCGCTCCAGAAGCATAAAAAGGGGGCGGAGCTGACGGCAGTGCAGTCGGCCCCAGAGGGTCACCCACCTCTAATCTTTTTTTTCCCTTACAGGCTAACCTTTCTCCTTTCTAGGTTTTTTGGCATTGGTATGGTCGTACAATGGTTGCTGTTTTCTCACAGCGGGGAAGGAATTCCCCCTGCTCTACAGGTTTTGCCTACCCCATAGCAATTGTCACAACTTGGGCGATTTTAGGCATTGGGCGGAATCCTTTAGTCTAACAACTGAAAGAGAGGTAAACCGGTGACTTACCCCTTCTGCGGCAGTGACACCAGTTAGAGGGGTCTTGAGGGGAGTCTCTGTCCACAAGGGCACAACAAGTGGGCCATAGAATTCCCCCCCCCCGCGACATGAGAGAGAGCCAGTTGCGTAAACACACATTTTGCAATGGCCCCATATTCCCATTCGAACCTGACTTGCCTCAGACCCCCAGCAGGGGGCTAAGAGGGATACATGCCCAATGCCTATGCCAAGGTTTCCTACACCTGAAATTCAATAAAGTCGTTGCCATTTTAATCCCTAAATATGTTGTCGTGTCTCCTTCTTGATCCTGAGGTCTGGCTCCCGGAGGGGTGGGGGTGGGGACTTTGCCTGGGCACTCAAAGACCATTTATAACTAGCCACCATTGCCAGCTGAGCTTCAAGCAGCAAATCTGGATCCAGAGCAGCAAATTTATTCTGTCAATGCCACGACTCTCCAGAGCAGGCAATGCAGCCTCATTCTGCAATCTCTATTTCTTTTTAATTCAGCTTCAGACTTCCCAAATAGGAATTCATATATATATCATGCATTCTTTAGCAATCAGCTGAAGAGCTTGCAAATGGATAGAGAGGCAGTTTGGATTCACCAGACTTTGAGTGTGCCTCTAGTTGAGTGCAAATAGCATTCCTCGGCCTTGGTCACAGCTCTTCTGTACTTTCAAAGCCTACGCTAATTTTTATGCACATAAAAATGTGACTCTGTCACAAATTGCTACATGTCTTGTAACAAAGTAACTTTTAAAGGTAAAACCATTTCCGAGGAAGGATATGGATGGGGGGGGGGACCGAAGCAGGATCTGGGGGCAGGGGAAGAAAGTAGCTAACCATAAAGCAGAACCCTTAGAAGGAAGTTGCCTTTGATATTCTCGGTGTGATGTTGCAATAGTTATATTTACCATTTTACAACATCAAGGTGGTTCCTGTTTTATTTTTTTTAGGTCAGTTGGAGTTCTGTCTGAAAGAGACTGTGAGGATGGAAAGCCTAGTGACTGGGAAATTAAAGAGATGGGAACAATGTGATTGTACATCCAAATAAAGGATCAATATTTATTGAACAGTCCCTTTAGTACAGTAAATAGCAGGGAGCAGAGGCTCAGTACTGAGTTCGGCAAGATCTAATTCCTCCTTTGTTATCCCTGGGGCCAGATACTAGAATGAATAGATGTAGAATGAATAGATGGATATCTGTTCTTGCCACTCCTTGGGAGCAGAAAATGGCCAAAAGTAAATGCATGAACATGCCTATGATGAATCATGTTATGGGGCTCCAATTGATATGCCCTACCCACTTCTTTGTTTGCACTAACAGAAAAGTGTCTGAGGACCCTTGGGTAATCATTTAGTCCTCTTTATTGTGTCCAGATTGAGCCATCTAGTAGAGTCTTAAAAGGGTCTCATGACCACCAGGGGCAGGTAACATTCCAGTTGTGGGAGGAGCCAGAGGTGGACAAACAATCCAGAGTGAGAAGGAGGAGGCAGCCTTTGTCCGTGAGGACACTTATCTTCCTTGAGCTGCAATGATATATCCAGGTACATGCTCAGACTATGTAACTACCTTTTCAAGGGGGCTGTGATTGTACCCAGAGCAGGCTTTCTACCTACCATAATTCCAGGGAAAGCAATCTGCTAACCTACAGGACCTCCCTCTTGTCTGGATTCAGTATCTACTTACTGGTTCTCATAAAATTATAGAGTTGGAAGTGATCCCAAGGGTCTTCTAGTCCAACCCCCTGCAATGCAGGGATCCCAACTATATATATATATATATATACATACATGACAGATGGCCACCCAACCTCTGCTTAAAAACCTCCAACAAAGGAGAGCCCACAACTTTCCAACCATTCCACTGTCAAACAGCTCTTACTGTCAGAAAGTTCTTCCTGAGTCACTCTCTCTCTTTCTTTTTTGTAACTTCAATCCATTGGTTCAAGTCCTACCCTCTGAGTCTAGAGCAGGAGAAAACAAGCTTGCTCCATCTTCCATGTGACAGCTCTTTAGATATTTGAAGATGGATATCATATCTCCTCTCAGTCTCCTCTTCTCCAGGTTAAACATACCCAGTTCCTTAAACATTCCTCATAAGACTTGGTTTCCAGACCCTGCCTTGATCATCTTGGTTGCCCTCCTCTGCACGGGTTCCAGCTTGTCAACATCCTTCTTAGAATGTGGTGCCCAGAACCAGGTGTGGTCTGACCAAGATAGAATAGAGTGGGACTATTACTTTCCTTGATCGGAACACTGTTCTTCTGTTGTCCCAGGCTAGAATAGCATTAGCCTTTTTTGCTGCTGCATCACATTGTTGACTCCTGACCATTTTATTATTTTTAACCTCTCTTGCAAGTCTGAGATTTGGCCCACCTGACCTTTCCCCTGCAACTGTTGGTTACTCATGTATACTCTTCCTTTGGGATTTCCCATTTCTTCCATTTCTTATTCATTCCCTTCTTACATCTCAGCTCATCTGTAAGTTCCTTATGTTGCCACACTGGTTTCATTAGATGCCTCCCATTTTTCATTCTTGATGGAAATGTCTGCCTTTGTGCTTTAAATATTTCACCTTTAAGAAACTCACATCCATCTTGGATACCCTTCTCTTTGATTGTTTCAGACCATGGGAACACCCAGCCCATCCCTGCATCTGGGCACTGGTCAAGATTCAGATTACAAGGAGAAATAGAGCTAGATGGCGTCTGCGCCATGTTGCATAGTGATCACAACTTCCTGAAGCATCCCTGCCTTTAACACAAGCCCTGAGTTCACAGACCTGGTACCGGTAATTCGTGGCTGCAGGCTGCTGGCTGTTCTACCCAGCTGGCCCTGCATGCTCAACCTGAGCAATCACATTGGTTTTTGCAGGTCCTTTTCAGTGTAGCAACTCAAGGTAGTCTCTTGACTACTGCTTCCTTTGCCAACATCTGGAATAAGTGACTTTCTTAACATGAGTTCACAACCTCCATCAAGATTGTGGTGCATGTTTCCAAATGTCTCTTTTTGGTAAAAGCCGAAATTGGTTATTTTATGCTTTCACGTTGTTACGCCTTTCTACTCCTTTTGGGCATATTTGCCTTTGCATATTTCCACCCCACCCCCTGGCACTTTGGTGCGTTTTTGCTTAATCAACTGTCAATGCTGAGTCGGCATCTTTTGTATTGCAGCTCATGTTTGTTTTGTGTTAATCCAAGCAGTCTGACCAGAACTAATAGAATTTGACGATTGAAAGAAGAGAGGTTTGATTTTCGTTTTTTTCAAAGGGGGAAAGAACAAATGGTTATTGTAGTTTGGGAGGAATATTTAATTTTTTAAGAAATTGCAAGAAGGAAGGTTACATATGAATGTATTTCCATAGAAGTCACTGTGTTTGCATTTCTTTTGTAAAATGTGTTGCCTGCGTTTACAAATGTATAGGGAACAAGTTATTTTGCACATTGACCAATAGTTGAAAATCTCTAGTTTCAACAGGAATTGTTTTTTACATGGAATGTGTTGAATTTCAGATATTGGAGCGTAGTTCGGCTTGTAAACTGAATTCCAGTTACTGACGGAAGCTGAAAGGTAGAGGATGTGCTCTACTACATCTTCTGCAACACCATAGTTCATTTTGAAATCTGCTTGAAGGCTTTTGCAGAAGTCTTATGAAAATGAGTGGTACTTGCAGAACACTATTGCTTAGTGTGTGTGTTTTGCAATATCAGTATTTTGCAATCTAATCCTAAAGCTGTTGTCATACTCCCACATACCTGTAAGTAAGCCCTGTTGCCAATTCAGTAAGACTTACTTTTGAGTAGCCATTGCTAGAACTGTGTTGTCCATCTTGCCAAGTTTAATCGGACTTGCTTCCTGGTAACCAAAGTTGCAATCCTAAACACATTTAACATCTCCCCCTCCAGTAGATAGGTAGCTCAATTTTCAGTTTTTATATTTTATTAATATAATTTTAAACCTGCTTTAAAATGTTTTTCAAATGCTTACAATTATTGAAGTCCCCTACCACGAATATATCTACACATCTATATATCTATATCTATATATTTATATCTGTATCTATATCTGAGTGCCCAGAGGGGTAGCTGTGTTAGTCTGCTGCACCAAACAGCAAGACGTCTTGTGTGATGAAATGGACTCTTGACCATATTGCTGTAATAAATTAGCTGGCATTTAAGGTGCCTCAAGATTCTTTGTTGGAATTGAGAATTGTTGTGGTAAAATGTTTTTAATTGGTTGTTTTTATTTTTTAAATGTTTGTTTTCATTCCCTGTTTAATTTTTCTTCTTCTACATGTTCACCAATAGGTTTATTTAAAAACTTTACCCCCAGAGCAGCAGTTCTTTAGAGAGATGGTTAAGTATAACATTTATAAGATTTAAGGAATGAAAGCCTTTTAAGCAAGCATGTAAGGTTTACTGATTAACAGCCATGTGCAAATATTTACTAATACATGTTTTTGAGTCACGTCTTAAATCTAATTGTTTTAATTCCTAGTGTGCAAATACTTAACAAGGGATGAGCACTAACTTTACTCCTGTTTTTTTTGTTTTTTAAAAAGCATTTGCATGTGTTTTAAGAAATCGTTAACAAGAGTGCTGTTCCCAAAGGGGTTTGGATTAGGAAGCAATATTTAATTGGCAGCTTGATAATAAACACATTATATAGCCTTAAGTCCTGTGGATGTCATACAACTGTTGTATCATGTGTTTGGATTTATGATTTTAAAATGCTAACATGCATGGAAAATGTAGTCAAAGGGAAAATGCCGTGTGACAGCAAACTAGTAGACCGTTACTCTATGAACAGGATTTCTGGCTGTTAACTATTATAGCTGCCCTACAGCATGTCAGCTAGTACAACTGACAATTCATTCCACTGGATCATTACAAGCTACTGACACTTTTAGACTAGTAATGTTTAAAATTGACCCTGATCTTGGGTCACAGACATCAGCCATAAATTTACAAACAGTTTTACTCTAATTCTGCAGTCCATAATACACTTTTACTAGGGAGTAAGCCTCATTGAACCCAGTAGGACAGGAGTGAGGAACCTTCAGCCCAGGGGGCCAGTTTTGGCCTGCCAACCTTCCCCATTTGGACTGCAAAGCCATTTTGGGCAAGCTATGCTCACCCGTCCTACACCTGAGGGTCCTACAGATAGGGGGGAGCTTTGAAATGCTGCACAAAACTTTTACCCAGCATTAAGCAGGATTGCCCTCCTGGTGCATTGGCTGATGCAAAGAAAGGGTGATCCTACAGGAAACTCCCTCACACACCCAAACCTTCTTAGTTTGGCTGCACTTTCAGAGCACTCAGCAGGTAGCAAAGCACTGCTAAAAGCAAGCTTTTCCTTCATTTCAGCAGCTGTTTCGCTGTAAACCCCTTGTAGTAATACAGATGTTAGCAGTGCCTTCCTGCCTGCTACAAACTGACTTTGGGATTTCAAAGGCCCAAAACCCTGGTATCATTTGTGACAGAATGTGGGTTGACAGGTAGGCATCCTGACTCACTTGTTCCCATGAGTTGGATCTGGCCTATGGAGCCAAAAGGTTTCTCCACGCTTGAAGCAGGGCTAAATAATCATACACAGGGTTGAGCTGTAAAATTCTGCTAAATATATTAAAATAAATGACATATTATTGATAAGTCCAAATTCTGAAATCTAGATGCCTTGCTTAAGGAATGCTGTTATACTATCTATAATTAACTGTATGCATTCTTATAAATTCTGTCTTTTAGAGACAAAGTAAATCACACTCCAGTGTAATGCTTGCTTTCTCAGTTTCTCCAATCCCTATCAATGTTAATTTCTCGTTTCCCTGTGATAATCGTTCAGGGTAGGCAATATCTTAAAAGGGTATGACAAATGTTCACAAATGAAAAATGAAGTGGGGGAAAGAATTCCTACTCCACCATTCAAAAGCCAGGTCTATTGAGGTTTTTCTTTTCCCCTTTAAGGCAAGTTGGGGCTTTTAGAAACCTCTTAAAGAAATTAGTTTAACAACTGTGGAGAATCTCTCTCGCTGCCCGAACATGATGCTCAGGTGTGGTACTATAAGAATTGTTTGCTGTTGATCCTTAAGATCGCATTGGGATATATAGGAGGAGGAAACAAGCCACTTCAAGTTTATACTAGGTTAAACAGAATCCTACTTGTTTCTTGTCCTGAAATAGCCTAATAATCTGCAGTGCTAGAAAGGGCATCTCTCCTGTTCATGTTCCTTTTAGTAATGTACTGACACATGATTATTTTACAAACCAACTGAAACCCTTCCCTGAAGCTCAGTAGAAAATCATAGATGACACGCTCCTTCACAATGTCATTGAAATCCCTGCTAAAAATCTCCTTCAACTTGTGCTCTCTAAAGAGAGAAAACATATCCAATGTCATAATGCACCAAATTGTTTTCTGAAGCTTAACTTTCCTTTATAAGTGCTCATTAAAACTTAACATCTAGTCAGATAAGTGCTCTTTCAAAGTCCCTTTCAATCAGGAGTGCCTAATTTGTGTCCTTTCAGATGTTGCTGGACTACACTCCCATCATCATGGTTGGGGCTGGTGAGAAGTGGAGTCCAGCGGCATCTAGGCGGCGAATACCTTTTAGCCACCTATATAAACCATAGGCGAGGAGCCGTTTTTGCAAAATGCTTAAGTATTGCCAGGGCTTCGTTCAGGTCAAGGAGATCTCCTTGGGCCTTTCACAGGAAATGAAGTTTTTCTCTAAATGTAGGTGAATGTGTAACTTCATGAGCGCAATAGCTGATGATTCTGATGCTCCTTCTTGATCTTAGTGGAGAGGAAGTAGCTCAAGATGTCCTCCTGTCACTAAAGCTTACATTTCGGCATCCATTTTGGGGGAGATAACACAACATCCTCTTCTCTCAACTGATCAGAGCTAATGGACACTGGGATGATACGGTAGTAGATGGAAGGAGTTCTCAAAGGCACTTCTAGTGGCACATTTCCCTGTGGAAGCCTGGAAGGATGAGCATGTTGGTGTTTCAGTGACAGGAATGTGACCTGACAAGAGGCTGCAGTTGTAACGCTCCGTGTGCTTTGATTTGCAGCCACCCAACATCATGTTGCAGTGCTGCAGAAATCATGTCTGTGCTGTTTTTCCATACCATGAGGTACAAGCCACAGGATCCCAGAAATCCTAACAATGACCGGTTTGTTCTTTCCAAGGTAAGAGCTAGATCTTTTTCATTACTCTCCTGAAGGCTAGCTCTGATTAAATACTGTACTCTGATTCCTAATGGCTCTTTGCAACAGGGAAAAAAATATCCTCAGCAGTGTTTTTATACAACAATGCAAAAAACCTGAAAATTTCTTTGCCATCCTTCACAATTTCTGCGCTGACCCTTGGATTCATGCACTTGTTTCAAACTCCTTGGGCTTTTGAGACATTGGCTGATATACCAATCAAGTTAGTCACACCTAAGTCCTATTGGAATCAGTAGGACAAGTAGCCAATGGGACATTAATTTCAGTGGAACTTGAAAATCAGCTGGCTGACTTTTGCTTTGGGCTATTTCTTTTCTCTACCTCTTTGTGCACCCTCCCCTCTTTGGGGAGTGGGGCTCAAACTCACTTATGAAGAGAAGCAAACTATTAACCAGGAGGCCCCATATATTGCAGGATTCTTGGGATTCTTTCCCCTCGTCTCTCACTTTGGGCATTTGTTTCTCTCTACAATGAGCAGAACAGAGGAGGGACTGGGAGAAAGTATTTGCAGCTTTCTGGTCTTTGACTTCAAATATTTTTTTTCCTTTGCACATGTAGGCATACCTATTTTAAAAACTCCCCCTTATTCCTATTCTAACTGCTTGTCTGCTCCCACCCTCTTTTTCATTACTTCCTACTCCTGTTTTTGCCATGTTTGCCATGCTGTTTCCTATTCTAGAACAGCCACCCCCATTTTCTGTTGAGTCCCTTTCCCCCTTCTACTAGTTCACTGTCCCTTTTTGCCTCATTTAAACTCTGGTTCGAACAAGACCCTTCAGCAGGGACCATGTCACTATAATAGTAGTAATAATAATAATAATAATAATAATAATAATAATAATAATAATAATAATAATATTATCTGTAGCCCGCCCATCTGGCTGAGTCTCCCCAGCCACTAGTATGATATCTAATGTTTTTTTCTCCTCAATAGTTAAAAGTTAAAAAATAACAACACACAAGAGTTTTGCTGCATCAAGCAAAAATCCCATCTAGTAGACAACCAGATGCCTGCAAGCAGAACATGACGGCAACATGTTGACACAAGCATTTCCATATCCTTGCATGCTATTTAGCCTCTCTTAAGATGGTCTGCAATTGTTGATTTTGTTTCTTCCCCTTCATCTAGGGTCATGCAGCCCCAATCTTGTATGCTGCCTGGGCTGAAGCAGGCTTCCTCCATGAATCAGAGTTATTAAACCTGAGGAAAATTGATTCTATTTTGGAAGGCCACCCTGTGCCAGTGAGTATTTCAGGAAAAAGCAGGGAGATTGCCTTAGGAATCAAAAAGTTTGTGCACCTTTTACACTACTGCTAACATCTGGTTCATACTGATAGTTTAGCAATGGTTTAGGTAACAGAAATAAACCCATGGGTTGACAACAAATAAAGTATAGTTAAAGTTGCCCCCCCTCCCAGTGAAAGCAAGCAAAGAAGATTACTTTTACATTTTAGAAGGGCACTCAATGCCTTTACTTTCATGCACGTCAATATTAGCTATGATATTAAAACAGGGTACTTTTTATGATGCTCCGACACATCTCTCATCTGAGGATGGATGGATGCTTCATCACAAATCCCCTCTACACACTGCCACTGCCTGCCCTAGATGCAGAAGCCCATGGAAGTGGCTGTAGAGTTTGATCTCTCGCCCTCTGCTCTTGAACATAGTAGAAGGGCAGATCCATGGACTGATGTTAAGAGGGAGCGTCGTCAGGCACAGGTTCACCTAATGAGCAGCTGTTTTTGAAATGTACAGTTGATCAAGATGATTAGTTCAGCATGCTTTCTTCATTTGATAGAATCTTATTTAACACAACCATTGCAACAGCTGCCAGCTAAGAGCAGAAAATGGGGCTTTAAATATTTGAGGCAGGTGCAGCTTTTGCACCTCAGACCTTCAGAGGTGTGCAGTATAGGTTATGACTGCAGAGTAAAACTTAACTCCTGACACACCTGTATTGCGTTAATTTACTCATGTAGGGTTGCATCCGGTGCTGCTGATCTGCTCACACAACATACTACCACTTGCACATGGGAATGTCTGCTTCCTCTTCCCCACAGCCCCTTGTGCACCCTCAAAATCTAATCCAGAGCACATTTTTGGGTCACACAGAAGACGTAGGGGTAGTAGTCTCGTTGCATGAATGGAAGTCCAGTTGTATTGGATGCAACCCATAGGCTCTTCTCATGACTTCCTGAAGTGCCCAGAGGGAGTGCTTGATCTGGCAGCTAAGGCCGACTAAGGGGCAGATTTCAAGGGCAGGGTGGGGTTGGGTGGGGTATGGTACTTAGATAATATAGATGACTAAAAAGGTGAGTATTGATGGTGAAAAGGTGAGTTTCTCAAATTGGCCTTCAGAGAGTTAGGCTGGTATCTTTCCCTGCTGCACTAGATGTACCTGTGGGAACTTTGGGTCAGGGTTGAACATGCAGGGTTGAACATCTGGGAATGCTTACTTGGAAGTAAGCCCAACTGGGCTCTGTGCTGGTGTGCCTAGGATGGAAAGCTTAGGGTTTATGAAGTAGGTATTCTTTTGATTACATGCTATTGCTTCTTCTTTTTAGAAACAAGCATTCACTGATGTAGCTACTGGATCACTCGGTCAAGGGTTGGGTGCTGCATGCGGTATGGCCTACACCGGGAAGTACTTTGACAAAGCCAGGTATCTTGAAAATATTTCACCCACTTTGCTTGCATGGAGGTATATGGATGGATAAGGAAATGAAGCAAAACTGCCAATGATGCTGTTACACAATCAAGTCTCCAATCTCAAGTTTGAGAATGCAGACCCTGCTAAATTAACAAGATCATCCGTTGTTAAATTGGGCACAGACCAAAGAAATGCCAAATCTGGCCCACAACCTTTTGAATTGCAGTTATAGCTTGTTCAGTGCCCATGTACTGTACACATGAGAGAAAGAGTGAGAATCTCCATACCACTGCAGAAATAATGCTAGTGACAATGGAGGAGAAAGGTGACTTTATATGAAAGCAGTATTTAGCTTGAGGGGAAGCAAATTTTGTTCAAAGATTGTTATGGCAACACAGCGTTGTCCAACAAAAGTATTATGCAGAAGAACCCCGTTGTGCAACTCGTAGAGAGTTCAAGGGCAATAGTCCTGATAGAACTGGTATGAAAATCTTCATGTGGTGTTAAAGAAAAGTAGATATCCAAAGGCATTTGTCTGTGTGTGTTGGGGAAGTTGATGTATTTTATGTGACAGTATTAGAGCATGAAAATCTGGGTTGCTGAGTAAATGCAATTTTACATTGCACACTTCACTTGCTTGAAAGCATTTCTGTGTACAATGATGTGCTGATCTTAATGCACCCTGGCAGGTGGTATTCATAGAAAGACTTTATCTCTGCCTACGGTTGGTGCTCACTGGCTCTTTGCACGTCATGCTGGGGAATAGCCAGGGTTTTGTAAAATCGTAATTTAGCTAGGTAACTAATAAAGTTTGCAGATATGTGCTCTAACACGAATGATATTTACTGTAGATGATAGCATGAACTACTATTCATTTTTATTCCTGCCTTGCTGTATTATTGCAAGCTTGCTATATTCACACACCCCACCCCACCTCACCTCTCACACAAATACATTTAATTTGCACACTGATGTTTAGGCAAATAAACAAATAAGCCCAGAAATCATAAAGTCATCTATAAAGTATTTGAGGAAGTAGGAAATGCAGAAAAGCTAAACTGGGGGGTGGGGGTGGGGAACATGTCACTTGGAGTTGAGTTTGATTCGCAAAATCTTAAGGCTGAGAGAGGGATGTTAAGTCCATCTAGGGTTGTCAACTTTGTTCCATCAGCCTCCTGGGCCTTTTAACAGCTGCATATTAGGTTTAAATGCTGTTGCCGGTGCATTCCCCATCATGAGATACTGGGATGGGTAGCAAATCACCCATTAAATGTCAACCTGTCTGCCGGGGGGGGGGGGAATGGCATCAAATTGCACAATGCAGCGGTTACTTCACAGTGGCTCTTTCTATCCCTTGCTTTCGTCACCAGGATGCATCACAATCCATATTGGCCTTTGCTCATTTGAAAACAAAAACAAAAACATAAAGTAGAACTGTCACCTGATTAAAGAAATGCTAGTTACTTGATCATATGGTTTTTAGTTGACTATAACTATGTAAATTTGCATCAGAATAAACAACAATGCAAGCATACTCTTGAATGCCTGCACATGTTGCAGTAGGCGCCATCTTACTAGAGACCTTCCATCCTCTGTAAGAGAGAGGGGGCGGGGAATGCCTCTTCAAAGACAACACCTACCACCTGCAGCTTTTTCTAAGAATGTTTTTAAAATCCGTTTTTTGCTTTGGTTTTTAAAACTCACAAACCTTGTAAATAAGCCCATAGAAGTTACTAGCCTGCAGAAGTTACTAGCCTGCAGGTACTAGCCTGCAGACTACTACCCCCTACAAAGGATGGATGGAGAGCTTTGTTCCTTTTGAAACAATCTGTGGCATTTGTGTGCTGGAAGTAAACGGGAAAGGGTTTCCATCCTCTGCCAGCTCCCTTAGTCTCTCTGCTGGTTGCTCAGCAGGGACAGACTCGTCTATCCCTCTGTTAACACCACTCACTTGCCTGCTTAGAATTGCATCATGCACTCAACCTGCATGCAATTCCTAATCACTTGTGGCTACCAGGCTAGTGCTTAAATGCAAGGCTGAGTCTTGGGCAACTAAGATTTCTAATCTATATTAATATAATCAGCTGTACCAAGAAGGAACATTGCTGTGCAAGACTATCGCTCCCAGTGCTTTTACTTGTGGCAGATGCTAATGACATGAAAGAAGTGGTGGTAAACCCAGTATAATGGAAGTGGGGCTGAACAGAGGGCCAAATTAAACATGACTCTAAATGCATTTGGAAGTTGCATTTGGTTGCTAATAGTGATAAAAGACGCCTGCTTCTTGGGAGAAAAGCAATGACAAACCTAGACAGCATCTTTAAAAAGCAGATACATCACCTTGCCGACAAAGGTCCATATAGTTAAAGCTATGGTTTTCCCAGTAGCGATGTATGGAAGTGAGAGCTGGACCATAAAGAAAGCTGACTGCCGAAGAATTGATGCTTTTGAATTATGGTGCTGGAGGAGACTCTTGAGAGTCCCATGGACTGCAAGAAGATCAAACCTCTCCATTCTGAAGGAAATCAGCCCTGAGTACTCACTGGAAGGACAGATCCTGAAGCTGAGGCTCCAATACTTTGGCCACATCATGAGAAGAGAAGACTCCCTGGAAAAGACCTTGATGTTGGGAAAGATGGAGGGCACAAGGAGAAGTGGACGACAGAGGACGAGATGGTTGGACAGTGTTCTCGAAGCTACGAACATGAGTTTGACCAAACTGCGGGAGGCAGTGGAAGACAGGAGTGCCTGGCGTGCTCTGGTCCATGGGGTCACGAAGAGTCAGACACAACTAAATGACTAAACAACAAAAAACAATAGTGATATGTGGGTAGGGAATTCTATCCTCTGCTAAATATGCCTCATGCTGACACTTCAACCCAGAAAGGGAGTTTCCATTGGTGCTTGTTGGAGCTATGAACTATAAAACAAGCGAACAAAAATTCAAGCATTCTAGCACCCCAACTTGTTTTCCCTTGAGGTATAGCAGTTCTTACAGGTTAAGCATTTAGACTCAAATATACATATTGAATAATGTGCAAATCCTTGCCTCTGGCTGGATAGATTATAAGCAGCACTTGTTAAGTAATAGCTGAGCTTTCCCAAGGATTTTGCTGAGTCACAGTGATGGTGTGTTTAGCAGGCACACATTCATTCCAGCTTTACAGTAAGAGTCATTGTTAGAGCGCCTTTCCCCCCTCAAGGTTACATTCTCGTTCTACAATAATTGGCACTAATGATTCACAGGTTCCCTCTGGTTACTCATTTTGATTACCTTTAGGTGAGGCTTTGACTTAGACGGAAAAACCAAAAGTAGAGAATAATGTGTGTTTCAGATTATTCTTGCTGCTCTTTACAAGCTATTTAAGTACTTTCTAGGGCACATGGGCACACATTATTAGGCCTCTTAACAACCGCAGCAGCCTACAGGAACAAATGAAGTTAGTTCAATGAACTGCACTAGGAGGGCTTAAATTTTGGTCTTAAAAACCTGCATTACGGAGCCCTGTTTCTCATGATGTGCGACTGTTTATGTTAGAATCCTAAAACCAGTATTGATCTGTAGTGCTTAAGGTTCCGGTAATGTCAGACATAGCTTCTAAATGACTGTAGTTTTTCATGGGTGCTGGTAAAACAATTACAAAGCCCTATTGTCAGCAGGACAGAATCCTGCTGCATCAGAGCAAAGACCTATCTACTCTAGCCAGTTAGATGCCCCATGGCAGCCCACAAGCAGAATATGAAGACATTTCCCACAATAGTTTCCAGTAACAGTGGCATCCTGTCTAAATCTGGAGGTAGCATATATAGCCATCATAACTAGTAGCAGCCTTTTACAGTATATTCTATGAATTTGTCTAATCTGCTTTTAAAGCCATCTAGGCTAGTGGCTGCTACCATATCCTGCAGCAGCTCATTCCATAAAGGGAGGGGAAGGGCTTTCTAATAAGAACAATACTTCCCACAATTCTTGGGGAGGGGGAGAAGCCATGACATTTAAGGCAGGCTTATGTCTGCAGTGTGAGCCTGATCATAGAACAGAACATTGGAGAGCATCCACAATCCTTGTGTGACCTGTCAAACCAAATCCCCAAATGCAGGCATAAATCTTGTGTCCATACCCCTGGGGATGGCAGCCATGAGAAATATGGCACAGCTAGCTTAAAGCTTTTATCCACACATGTAAGTTTCCTGTGATTACTTTGACACAGCCCTAAAAATTGTGTTTTCTTCCTCCTGTCTTCAAAACTGGCTCGTTATTTTAAATTAGATTTTAAAATTACGTTTTGGTGACTCTTTTCCGGAACACATTTGCTGGATTGCTGGTAGAAACAGAAAGCTGGACTAGATGAGCCTTTGTCTGATTCACCTTTTAGGCTCATAAACTTTATTTTATGACGCAATCCAGTACTATAAATCACTTAAGCTTTTCCAGTATAAATGAGTCACAAACCAACACAAACAAGACATTTGGATCGACCCATCTAATGAGGATTGTATACTTTCTCTCTGATTAAATGAATAATTCAAAATAAACTGCCCTTTGTGATTTGTTTTGAGAAGCTCAGTATTCTGCTGCTGGAACAGAAATAACCCATGACATCTTAATGCCTTTAGTATCATACACCCAGAGATCATGCTTTGGAAACATCATAGCAGCCTTTTGCAAATTTGGGTCCCCGGATGTTGTTGGACTACAACTCCCATCATTCTTAGCTATCAGGACCAGTGGTCAGGGATGATGGAAGTTGTGGTCCAACAGCATCCGGGGACCCAAGTTTGAGAAAGGCTGGGTAATAGCATGCCAAGCACACTCATTCCGGCTGCTGTGCTGATCTGTAGCAAAGTCAGCGGTGGGAAACTTAAGGCCTTTCAGATGTTGCTGGACTAGAAACTTCTGTCCCACATGGCCATTGCTCAGAGATAGTGGGCATTGTAGTCTAAAGGCATATGGGCAGCCACAAGTTTCCTGCCCCTGTCCAAATGGTGAAACCGAATGTAACGGCAGCAGGTCTGTGTTGAAATCCAGTTATTCCCCAGCCACACAGGAAGCTGTGTGTGTGTGGGGGGGAAGGGTCTGCCTTTAAGAATAAAAGGAAGTGATATACCGGACTTTCACAAGGCTGTCACTTGAAGTTTTCCTGAGACCAAAAGTTTGTCAGGCTAGGAAGCATGTGGCTGGCATGATGGGCTGTAGAGATGTAAGTCATGGGGGTGTCCTGTGCCCCTGCCTACCTTTTGCTCTTAAGACCCAGACCTATTTTCTCCAGCTACACAGATACAGTATGCTGCTGTAACACCTAACTAGGTTATGTAATAACGATGCAACAAGAAAGTATTCAAAAGCAAAATTCCTCAGATGGCTGAAGCATGTAAAAGGCTTTGAAGAAGAGCCAAGAAAATCTATGCAGGAAGAGTGTCATTTAAAGGCAAAATGTTTCATTGGGGCTACCGTTGTATTGTCCATACTGTGTAGGCTTATCTGAAAAAGTGTTTTTCCTCCTTTGTCATGTCAGCTTACGATACTGAATATTTAGTCCCCGCTTTCTGTTGTTCAATATGCAGCTACCGTGTTTATTGCGTCCTTGGGGATGGAGAATTGTCTGAAGGTTCAGTTTGGGAGGCAATGGCCTTTGCTGGGTTCTACAAGCTGGATAATTTGGTTGCTATTCTTGACATTAACCGACTGGGACAAAGCGACCCTGCGCCTCTGCAGCATCACGTTGAAATCTACCAAAAACGTTGTGAAGCCTTTGGGTATGTATGTATGCATGTATGGATGGATTTGAGAAATATATGATGTCTTCAACCTTGGTTGCTCTGTGCTCTTTTCAATTTGTGGATTGAGTTCAGAGGATCATTAAATGCAGAATCAAAATCTCTCCCACTGAAGGAAGAGGGCATTTCCCCCTTGATTCCTCCCCTAAAATCCCTGTGCTCTCTGAAAAGCTGCTCCGAGTGTCAGGGTACAGAGCACATGGAGCTACATGGAGAAGGCAGATTTGGTGGAAATCACCTTGCCTTCTTCGTGCACTGGGAGCCTCCACTGAATCTCAATCCGTTCCACAAACAGAGAAGTCTGCATCCAACTTGGAGCCATGATAGTCAATATAACGGGATCATAATACAGTAAAATAAAGGCCAATACAGGTCATTAAATTTTGTCCAGGAGTCAGTCCGTTCTTTCATTTGAAGAGCACAAAATGGCAAGGAAGGGTTTTTAAAATTTGTCTAACCATTGACAGTCATGCTTTCAAAGCGTTTATTTCTGGCTCTGTTGAAATTTGTCACATTTGAGGAAATGACTTATTCCTCATTCCTTAAAACACACTTAAAGGTCCCATTAAAATATTTGAGCCTTTATGTTGCAGTAGTCCAAGCGAGAGATAACTAGAGCATGCACCACTCTGGCGAGACAGTCTGCGGACAGGTAGGGTCTCAGCCTGCGTACCAGATGGAGCTGGTAGACAGCCATCCTGGACACAGAATTAACCTGCACCTCCATGGACAGTTGTGAGTCCAAAATGGCTCCCAGGCTGCGCACCTGGTCCTTCAGGGGCACAGTTACCCCATTCAGGACCAGGGAGTCCTCCACACCTACTCGCTTCCTGTCCCCCCAAAACAGTGCTTCTGTCTTGTCAGGATTCAACCTCAATCTGTTAGCTACCATCCATCCTCCAACCGCCTCCAGATACTCACACAGGACCTTCACAGCCTTCACTGGTTCTGATCTGAAAGAGAGATAGAGCTGGATATCATCTGCATACTGATGAACACCCAGCCCAAACCCCCTGATGATCTCTCCCAGCGGCTGCAAGTAGATATTGAAAAGCATGGGGGAGAAGACGGAACCCTGAGGCACCCCACAAGTGAGAGCCCAGGGGTCTGAGCACTCATCCCCCACCACCACTTTTTGAACACGGCCCAGGAGGAAGGAGCGGAACCACTGTATAACAGTGCCCCCAGCTCCCAAGACCTCTAGATGGTCCAGAAGAATGTTTTTTGCAGATAAAGGCGCTCAGATTCGGGAAGAGGTAGACTCCACTGTGGGAGCAGGGCTGGGGCGAGGGAGTGCTAAAGTCCTGTCTAGTCCAGTTGTGTGGGATCAATTCCAATCTGTTACCTCCAGTTGTGTGGGATCAACTCCAATCTGTTACCACGGTCGATGGTATCAAAAGCCGTTGAGAGATCCAGCAGAACTAGGAAACAGCTCTCACCTTTGTCCATAGCCCGCTGGAGATCACTGACCAGTGCGACCAAGGCAGTTTAAGTCCCATGATGAGGCCTGAATCCCAACAGGAAGGGATCCAAATGGTCCGCTTCCTCCAGGCGTGCCTGGAGTTGTTTGGCAACCACTCGTTCAATCACCTTGCCCAAGAATGGAAGATTTGAGACTGGGCGATAGTTGGCCCTTTTGGCCGCATCTAAAGATGGCTTTTTAAGAAGCGGTTTAATAACCGCCTCTTTCAGCAGGTCTGGGAAGGCTCCCTCACGGAGAGAAGCATTCACCACCCTGTGAAGCCCATCGCCCAGCCGTTCCCAGCTAGCTTTTATAAGCCAGGATGGGCAAGGGGCAAGGAGACTGGTGGTTGGTTTCACTCGTCCAAGCAGCCTGTCCACATCCTTGGAGGTAACAGATTGGAATTGATCTCACACAACTGGACTAGACAGGACTTTAGCACTCCCTCGCCCCGCCCCTGCTCCCACGGTGTAGTCTACCTCTTCCCGAATCTGAGCGCCTTTATCTGCAAAAAAACTTTGCAAAATCATTGCAGGAGATCATGTGGCCCGCACTGGGCCCTGATGGAGCAGGTGGTTCCGCTAAATTGTGAACCACCTGAAAGAGTCTCCTGCGGCTGTTTTCTGCAGGTGCAATAGAGGCGGTGAAGAAAGTCTTCTTTGCCATCGCTACCGCCACTTGGTAGGCTTGACATTGAGCTCTAACCCATGTCTGGTCAGCTTCAGAATGAGTTATCCGCCACCAACGCTCTAGCTGTCTCAGCAATTGTTTCATTGCCCTCAGATCCGTGGAAAACCACGGGGCTGTCCGGGCTCCATGCAATCGGAGAGGGCACTTCGGAGCCAAACAGTCAATAGCCCTGGTTAACTCCACATTCCAGCGGGCCACCAGGGAATCAGCTAAAAGACCATCAACATGGAATAAAGCATCCCCTACCACACTCTGGAAACCATTTGGATCCATTAAGTGGCGGGGGCGGACCATCTGAATTGGTCCCACCTTCCTGCAGAGGGGAAGGGTTGCGGAGAAGTCCAGTTGCACCAGGTAGTGATCTGACCATGGCACATCTTTAGTTTTGCTTTTACTTAGTGTCAGATCACCAACATCCATAGAGGTGAACACCAGGTCCAAGGCATGTCCATGGCTATGAGTTGGGCCAGACTTATTCAGGACAGCCCCATGGAGGCCATGCTTTCCACGAAGTCCCTTGTAAGGTCATGTCGGCATGTATGTTAAAATCCCTTAGGACAACCAAACTAGGTGTCTCCAGGAGAATATCCACCATGACCTGAAGCAGCTCGGGCAGGGAACCTTGGCACAGCGAGGAGGTCGGTACACCAAAAGGAATCCTGTACTGCCCCTATTGCCCAACTTCCAGAACATGCACTCAGAGAACTGGGTCTTCCCAATAGGATGCCTGGTGCAAACTAATGACTTCCTAAAAATCACTGCAACCCCCCCCCCCTGCCCACAAGGCCTGGGTTGCTGTGCGTAAGAGAAACCTGGTGGACAAGCAGCAACAAGGACAGGCCCATCTGCTTCATCCAACCAAGTCTCTGTTAAACATGCCAGGTCAAGTCCTCCATCCAAGATCAAGTCATGGATGGCAGTGGTCTTATGAATAATTGACCTGGCACAGCAGCACCTTCAGGTCGTGTGGGTATCCCTTGCTGATTCCAGTATCCGTCTGGTCAAGATCAGACCTGGAGGCAGGGATAGTCCTCAAACAACGGCTAAACCTGTCTCCTCGGTAATGACGTGGTCTGGTCTTAGCGTAACTCCTTCTCCTATCTGTGATCACTGAAATCGGTTGTCCCAGTGCAACCCCCCCCCCCCGGGGGAACCTGCCCCAGCCATTTTGTTGGCTGGGACCCACTCCCAGGCAGCCCTGACCCCTCCCCTTAAGAACAAAATAAAACCTATATAAAAACAAAACACAGTAAAACAATACAAACCAAAAACAGTAAAAATTACAAACATATTAAACAAATTCCCAAACCTGACTAAACATCCATCCCACCCCCCACACCAAAAAGAATTTTAAAAGTTTGATACTGAAGAGGCATTATAAAACGAACTGTGATACAGCGTGGGCTTGCCTGTTCAAAAAACAAAGCAAAACATCTCATAGGGCGTGCCAAGCCTTTTGATGCACTTAAGCTATTCTTTGGATCTTAGCTGCATCTTGCAACAAAAAATGCCATAGTATAGCTTATTAATAATATATAACTATATGTACCAGTTCAGTGCTTGCTTTTGCTTATTCGGCACGGAGCTCTTATAAAAAGATTTGCCTCTGCAAATCCTTTTAAAAGCTAATCTGTTTGTTTGCATTCCTAGCTGGCATGCTATCGTCGTCGATGGGCACAGTGTGGAGGAACTGTGCAAAGCCTTTGGCCAGGCCAAACATCAGCCAACTGCAATTATTGCCAAGACTTATAAAGGCAAAGGAATAACAGGTGATGCCAGGCGGCAGACTTTTCAGCTGAGCAGCAGCTACCACTGTGTTAATAGTATTTCTAGCCACTTTTTTTGTATTAAGGATAAGGATGATGATAAGGAATTACATAGTGCTTTCGGAATGCTTATATTGTCATGTAATCCTTACAGCAACCCTGCATTAACGTTAACACTGTTTTGCTGAAAGGGGTCTGAGACTGAAAGAGTGGTTTGCCTATGGCCACCTAGTAAGTTCAAGGCAGATGTGAGATTCAAAAGCAGGGGTTTCCTGACTACAAGTTCAGTCCTTTCACCATATGCTACACCAACTATCACATTTATTTATTCTGTGTGTATGTGTGTGTATATATATATATATTCATGTATATGAATGAGAGAGAAATAAATGTGATAGTTGGTGTAGCATAGTGGTGAAAAGACTGAGCTACAAGTCAATATATATATTGCTTGATTGCAGAAAACCTCATTGCCATTAATGATCCCAATAGAAAATGCTTAAGCCACATCACTAAGTGTGAAAGGCTTGATTTCCCCCAGTAAGACTTCATTGTAAACCAATTTTTGATATCAGTTCCTCACTCATGCTGAAATGCCTGCTAAACACTACTGCATTGCAGGTGACTAAAATGGCAAGATGGCTGACACCTTATCACGGGGTGGCATGTCACCTTCCAGACATTGCAGGAGTACAGCTCCCTCTATCCCTGAGCATTGGTCAGTGGCGTAGCTAACTGCTCGAGCACCTGGGGCGGCGCAAATGCCCTACACCCAGGGACGGGGCAAGCCGGGGCAGAGCATGCTGTGCGGAACCTCTACATAGTCTGCAAGCTCCACGTTGCCGTTTCGGGCAGCGCGGAGCCTGCAGATGCCTGAGCCACAGCGTCACTCCCCAAGAGAGACGTGTGGCTCGGACGTGCTGCAGGCCAGGCCCCGTGATCACCCCCCCTCAGTGATGATACCTGGGAAAGCCCACATCCACCAGCTTTGGTCATGTTGGCTGGGGTTGAACAACACCATGTTGTGTATCCCTGCCTATAAGGTGACACAGTATGTGCCATAGTGGGAAACACTAGATCTCAACTTTTCTTTTCACACCAAGCTTTAGCTTTAAATTATTCTGTATATCAACATAACCCTTTGCTATATCTGATTTTATTGAGCCAGATTCATATACACCACGAAATCAAAAGCAAATCAAAACACTAAACGAACCTGATTAGCATACTTCAGGACTTGAATAATAGTCTTCCACACAAATTACATAAAATGTGATCAATCTGGGATATTGAGCAGAAATATTTTTTTAAAACCCTGTTCTTAAGGGATCATAACTCATTGATTATTGTAAAGGAAAAGCTTTTTGTGCAACAAACATGCTACAAAAGTGACAAGCATGGTGCTGAGATGTAAAGCTAAATAAAATAGAAGTTTAGGCTCAATTCAAGGGGGATGAGGGAAGAAGAGTGGGCTGGCATAAAGGAGAATGCCTGTATATGTACTTCCATTTTCCTGAGAATGGTTATGGAAAAGTGGAGTGTGCAGTATTCAGACTGTAAATTAATGCACTACTTCAAGAGAATAACATGGACCATTTTTTAAAAAATTCAGTAGTTGTTAAATATGAATGGGATGCTCACTCATATCATATATTTATATCAAATGAAGTTTGAGATAGCCTTCAAAATCTATCTTGTGCTTTTCCTCCTGACTTACATTAAGTAATCTGCCACTTTTTGGTAAATAGTAGGTAGGAATCGTCTTCTGCTTAGCTCTCCAGTATGAATTGTGAGCTGTCACAAGTGGCAGGACACATCAAATGTTTCATTAGCCGTGCAGCAGAGATCTTTGTGCTCCTCCTGCCTGCTTGGCAGTCTGTGCCCATTAAAAATTAAATAAAGCCCAGGCACATCTGCTGAATTTGGATACGTGCAAGGATGTGAATTCCTTTCTGCTCTGGTAGAGAACCAGCTGAAATCACAATGAATAATGAATCTCTTTGCGCTAGGCAACTGGGGGTTTGTGCCACTATGCATTTATCATGTATTCCCCCTTCCTCCCCATTATGTTACATTTTTAATCTTGTGCATCCATCAGCTGGCTTAAGCCATTTCAAAAATAGCTAAATAAACTTAGGATATTTGTCATTTTTCAGGAACAAATGCTGCCATTCTGTGAGACTTCTGTATGGCGAAAAGAATCCAGTATTTAGCTCCTGTTACTGTGAGAGCTCAGTCTGTCTGATGCTCTTTCCCGAAGCAAAGAGACGTTTCGTGCTTGCACAGAGTGCCTGCTTATTCAGGTCCTTAATTACAGAATACCTAGCATGTCATTATTGCAGTCAAGGTTATTGATTCGCTGGCTTGATTTTATTCATTTACTTGAACACATAGTGCAACCTGCTCCAAGGGTTTAGCTAGCAGTATTGCAGAAACAAAATTATGACGTTACGTGTTGCAGAGGCTCATGATCTAAAGAGGACTAAGAGAGGCCAAAAAGGGATAATAGCAATATGCATTTATGTTCTAATTGAACTGATGCAGATGAGTGTGTCATATTGTCATTCTAGTGGGCCCAAGCACCAAAGGAGATTACTCTAGAAAGGAGGTAACGAGAAGATGAAGGGAGGAATTACTAGGACTATATTTTTATTAATTGATTGCTAGGTCCTTGGAGAAGCTCAGGAATCTCCCTCCCCTGCTTCCCAATTTTAAACTCATAGCAGTTCTGTGAAGTAGGTCAGGCTGAATGATAGTGACATTGGATGAGTGGGGGGGCCGAGGGGGGATTTTAACCCAGGTATTTCCAGTCTTCGTATGATACTCTCACGACTGGCTCAGCATCAGCATCTTTGAATAATGGAACTGGGAGTACAATGGGGAGGGAGAAGGAACTGGGAGTACAATGGGGAGGGAGAAGGAATTCGGCTGTAGGAGAGCAAGGGAAGAGTGTGTCAGGAGACTTTCTGCAGGATCAAAAGAATACAGTAACAGGAATGAGGCAGGCCAAGGCATTGCTAGCTTAAACCTCATAGGAAGATGATTGCATTTGCAAATAACCTTATTAGCTGACGTGGGCCTAACTCAGAAGAAGCTGCTGATTTTGGCACTTTGAGAAAGTGTATCGTATTTAACTTATTTCCTTTTTTAATTATGTGTATGGTGATTTGCAGGTGTTGAGGATAAGGAAAACTGGCATGGCAAACCTCTTCCCAGAAACATGGCTGAGCAAGTCATTTCAGAGATTGATGATAGAATCCAGAACAAGAAAAAGCTTTCTCCAGCACATCCGCAAGAAGATGCACCAGTTGTCAATATCAGAAATGTCAAGATGCCTTCACCACCAAGTTACAAGATGGGAGAGAAGGTATGATGGTCTTTCTCTGTTCTCCTCAAGCAATTCTAGCTTAGGTTTGTGTTTGTGTTTGGAAAGGTGCTTTTGCTCACTATTCTGGGAACTGTGTTTTTTATGGAGTTGATTAATAAGAATAAACAACTTTCAGTCCAGAATTCTGTAAAATATTCCAGATGACATTCAGCCGCCTACTCAGTGGAGTTCCAATTGTAATTAATTCATCATAATAGCAGAATGCCTATTCAAAATGTCACACCTTTTGGGAGAACAGTAAATGCTATTTCAAAATATTGAAGATGAGCCAGACTTGATTTTGTATATGTGAGTCTTAGAGCAAATGTTTCACTTCATGCCTGTTTAAAAGTCTATGCCAGGCATCCCCAAACTTCGGCCCTCCAGATGTTTCGGACTACAACTCCCATCTTCCCCAACCACTGGTCCTATTAGCTAGGGATCATGGGAGTTGTAGGCCAAAACATCTGGAGGGCCGAAGTTTGGGGGTGCCTGGTCTATGCCATAATTCTAGTGAGTCACTTCTAAGGTAGCTGCTAAGAATGGGACTTGTGGAGCCATTGCACATGAGATGCCTTGTGTATTCAGGATGGCTGCAAGTGAAGGCCGCAGGTCCCTACTTCAGACTGGAAGGGATACAATCAGACTGGAAGGGATTTTATAGCATCTAGATCTAGGGAAGTAATAGTACCACTGTATTCTGCTCTGGTCAGACCTCACCTGGAGTACTGTGTCCAGTTCTGGGCACCACAGTTCAAGAAGGATACTGACAAGCTTGAACGTGTCCAGAAGAGGGCAACCAAAATGGTCAAAGGCCTGGAAATGATGCCTTATGAGGAACAGCTTAGGGAGCTGGGTATGTTTAGCCTGGAGAAGAGAAGGTTAAGGGGTGATATGATAGCCATGTTCAAATATATGAAAGGATGTCATATGGAGGAGGGAGAAAGATTGTTTTCTGCTGCTCCAAAGAAGTGGACACGGAGCAATGGATTCAAACTTCAAGAAAGAAGATTCCACCTAAACATTAGGAAGAACTTCCTGACAGTAAGAGCTGTTCGGCACTGGAATTTGCTACCAAGGAGTGTGGTGGAGTCTCCTTCTTTGGAGGTCTTTAAGCAGAGGCTTGACAGGCATATGTCAAGAATGCTTTGATGGTGTTTCCTGCTTGGCAGGGGGTTGGACTGGATGGCCCTTGTGGTCTCTTCCAACTCTAGGATTCTATGATTCTATGATCAAATTTGGTTGCCATTTCTAGACCCAGGTAGACTTCCTGTTTCTTTAAGAATGAACCAGGTAGAGTTTGCCTGTCCCTCTTGTCTAGTAGTGGCAAAGTCACATGACTGACCAGTTGTCTCCTTCACCTGCTTTGATGCAGAGCAAGTTATAGCTGTCAGGCAGCTGAACTGATGCAGCAAATGGGAGAAGAAAAGGAAGAAGTCTCTCTCCCTGTCCTCAGATTTGAAGTACATGGAAATCTTACCTGAGCCTGCAGACGAAAACTTTATGGAAATTCTTAGATGCCAAAGTAAACAGACAGAAGGAGAAACTCATGCAAGGGTGGTTTTGGGTTTCCACTTCTCTAGGGAAGTGCTGGTTGTGTTCTCATGGCTAGCTTTTAGTCAAGTAAAGGACAACACTGCACTTGGTGTGACTGTATGAGGACAACCTGGCTTCTCTCAGCACAATTTCCCCTGAGGCCTATTCTATTCCTAGGTTTTCTGCTTCAGCTGTGATATGTTTGATGACTAGAGGTATAAAGACCCTTGTACTACTAGCACAACACCAGAAAGCTTGAAGTTAACCAGGATATCAAGGACGTATTATAGATGTTTAAGTGAGATATGATAATCTCTATGCTTAGGATCTGAATGGTAAACATTGAAAATGTTGGCCGTAAGTATGAGGTATCGGTGTGACATACTATAACATGTGGGGGAGCATTAGAGATTATTTGAAACTCTTCAGTGTAATATTGGTCATGCAGAGTTTTGTCTTGGACTCGTTTTCGAAGGTTTTTATTTACGAGATTTGCAGTTGCAGCGTAACAGAATAATTGAACATAATGAAAACGGGGCATCTCTGTCCTTTTCCTCTCCACAGTTTGCTACTCGCAAAGCTTATGGCTTGGCCCTTGCCAAACTGGGCCATGCCTGTGACCGTGTGGTTGCTTTGGATGGGGATACCAAAAATTCCACTTTCTCTGAGCTCTTCAAAAAAGAGCACCCTAGCCGTTTCATTGAATGCTACATCGCTGAGCAAAACATGGTAAGGTGGTTTGTTTGGGTGTTTGTTTGTTTGTTACTTCAAACTAAGCAGCTTGTTTTGGATAAGTTCATGCTCCCATAATTAAATCATTGTCATTACCCCACCTTTATAAATAAGGTTTTGTATTCAACTAAGTCATCCTTGGAGTAGACCCTTTGAAATCAATAAACTCATTAATTCTGTCCATTGATTTCAGTGGCTCTGCTCTGAGGATGACTTGGTTAGATACAATATCCTAAGAAGCTTAGAGCAGTGGTTCCCAACCTTTTTTTTTTTGGCCATGTCGAACCTAAACATCTCTAAAATCCTGATCCTCCCCAGTGACATATAATTCTTATTACTGTATTCAAAAATTGAACTCCTATTCACATGGAGGAAGCTAAAAGCCCATTAACTTGGTCTAACTCATTCTCTAATTGCCCCCCTTAAAAATCAAATTGTGCCCCACGTTGGGAACCACGAGCTCAGAGTTTCTAGGTGCACTGCAACACGCAACAACCAGGTTGATTCAAGGGCACATTTCATAGTGCGTCAGCCCCATAGTTCTCCTGCTCTTTCCCTCCCACCTCTTTCAGAGCATCCCCTGCCCTGATTCTCCTTTCCCTCAGGCCTTGGACATCTTGTTGCTGCTCTCCCTTTATCTAGCCTACTGTTGTCAGAGAGCTTCTGCTTCAGAGCTCTGTAGGTCAGGTTGTTGCAACCAGAGCCATTACTTCCAATTTCTTGAGGAGCTTAAGCTCATTTCGTGCACCACAAACATGTGCACGAGAGCAGGTTGCACTGCTGTGATTCTGTCGGTGCATGTAACTCTTGTTTCCTTTCCCACTCCTCTATGCAGTCCACCTCTATTCGTCAATTAGTGACATAGCAATTGGACCAAGAGCATGGAGACCCAAATTCATGCATCCATTAAACTCACCGGCTGATTTTGGGTCACTCCATCTTTCTCAACCTTGCTGTAAGGGATAACGTAGGGAGAAGGGAAGAGCTATGTATACTGCCTTGAACTTCTCCTCGGAGGAAGAATATAAATATATAAAAATGTATATAGTTTATATAGGTATAAAACATTTAGCTAACTCAGCATGTAGCACACACTTTTTGCTGGAACTGGTTAATCTGCTCTTCCCCTCCCCCACAATCACAGGTGAGCGTTGGCGTTGGTTGTGCAACCCGGGACAGAAACATTGTGTTTGCCAGCACCTTTGCCACATTTTACACCAGGGCATATGATCAGATCCGCATGGCAGCCATTTCCGAGAGCAACATCAACCTCTGTGGATCTCACTGCGGTGTATCTATTGGTAAGCGGCTTTAAATTTATTCAGCAGATTGCCTTAGTCTCCCAGATGCAGACACACAGACAGCTCATAAAACTAAGGGGCATTTTTAAAGTTTTAACTCTGTATGAGTTTGAAACAAATATTCAAATCTAAACATTGTTTTAGCCGTGAAGTGGAAGTAATTTCGAAATTCTAAAGGAATCTCTCCCCCCCCCAACCTTAAATTATTATTGTAGTCTACAAATTTTATTCTCTGCTTTTTATTTGATATCACTTGTTGCATCATAGAGGAAATGAGGCTTGTAAAACTGATGGTCTGCTAAGTCCTTTGACCAAAGTGTACTTTTCAAACCTCACATAGTTGATCTGCCTACAATAGACATTCCATGTATACATTAGAGACAAATAAAGTGAGTTTTGGATGTATCGGAGAGTGTTCCAACATGTGCTAGAAAATGCTGTGTGTTCTCATTTAGTTCCAAATGACCATTACACTTTACCATTGTGTCAACTTGCAGGACGCTCTGGCTATACCCAACAAAATTAAAACAGCAAAGCAAGCTTTTCCCCCAAGCTTTTATTCTATTATTGCTATATGTATAATGACCTTGTTTGTACATAATACAAAACCAGACTATGACTTAGCAAGAATAAACAAGCATGTGGGTGCCCAGCATGAAAACTGATGCACTTTGTCGTTCCCCTGGTTCTGCTGCACTGCCATGAGCCAAATACATGATTTAATTTAGCATTTTGTGTAAACTTATGCTTGTATTTAGTCTCACTCCCAAGAAACCAGAGTTCATACCAAGCAAAAACCTTGGTTATTTGGGGGAGACAAGCCTCAAGTCTGTGTTCAAACGTAACCCTAAGCCAAACCCTGGTTTAGCTACAAGCAGTGCACTAGCATGACCAGAGGGTACCTGCACGCTTGCTCATTCTGGCCAAGACATAATTTGCCTTAGGGGTATGTGCAAATCGGGTTATTATGAACAGTGTTTCGTCTGATAGATGTGGGCATAAATCACCTTTGCCACCAGCTGCCAAATCTTTGGGAGCAATATTGTTCCTTCATAGCTCATTGACAAAGTATATGATTCAGTAATGATACCATACTAAAAGCTGATTAGAACTGCAAGTGGCTTATCACAAATTTCTTCTTAAATCTGAGCTTCGTGCAGCACAGTGGAAGTTTCCTTATTGGCTTAAGTGTTGCTCATGCTGCACTCAGAGTTTGCACTGGAAATGTAAGCAGTGAAGCCTGAACAGCTTGGCAGTGGTTCAGGAATTTTCAGCTTGGGCTTTGCTATACTTGTCTATCAGTGCTGTCGCATGTTCAGGTTGTTGGCTTTAGCCTCCGATTCTTTCTAACACCACTTGCCACTTGTGCTTCTCTTCAAAGAATTTCCAGTTGCTTCTTCGACGGTACAGTGAAGCCCTCTTTTAAGTGCAGGTGCCAGTGAATTTCGGTGCACACATTCTATTACTATTTCTAGGGTGGGACATGTGCTTTTGTTTTTTGCACGTGCCAAGGTCTTATTTCAGCAGAACTCTCATGGCCATCAGGATAAAAACTTCCCCTACTTCTGAAGTGTGTGTTTGTTTGTTTGTAGGAGGCTGCAGGTTCAATCCTTGCCATTATCAGGAATGGGATCTTAAGTTCCAATGATGAGAGAAACCTCTACCCCCTCAAGTTTATTGAAATGCAGAGTTGCACAACCCACTGGGGCTTTTTGGGGTCTTTGACTAAATAGGCTGTTGGTTTAACTTGATACAAGGCAGCCTCATATAGCTGTGGCAGTTTTTTTTAATAAATATATATAAAGGATGTGGTAGTGCCATTTCAGTAACTCTCACTACATCCTCTGTGGCAATTGTACTGAAACAGGAAGCAGACACTATTCCACATTTTTAAAAAATGACTTTGGAGCGGCCCTCTGGCTCCTTTTTGAGGCAGACAGTGTTCACAAGTCAGTTCAACCAAGTAGAAGCTGGAAAAAATGCACTCAGTTCTTCTAACTGGTTTCCTGTAAATACTTTTCTTTTCCACCAGAAGGGCACAAGTGCATCCACAGCTCTTCCTACTGCTGGCTCTGGAGGGATTTGAACTGTGCCATTCACTGCTCCACACCCACACCCAAATATATCCCTCATTATAATGCATCTCTCTCTGGGTTTCATTAAGCCAATCTTCACTGAAAAGTAAGCTTCTTATGAGCTTCAAGTGCCCCCTCCCAGGATGGGACATTCTGATAGAATCATGAATTCTTCTGTGTTCCACCAACAATTGGGACATGCCTACTGTCACCTTGTACATTTTTCTTTTGCCAGTTAGCTAAAACCGTGTATTTATTTTCTTTCATTTCTGTACCCATGTATGTAGCCCTATATTCCTTTTCCTTCTCCTTTTGCCTCTGTGGTAGTGGTGGTTTAGTTTCTGCTTTATTGTTTTAGTTACCATTTACGTCTGCATTTTTCCATGATTTTTCTTTATAACCCTAGTTTTCTTTCTTTTTAGTTTCCTTCTATCTTCTTTCTTTGCTATTTCCAAGTTTAAGCAGAAGAGGGTAGGTCCTGTGAGTGCCTTATTTTTATTTTGGATGCCTTTTGTTTTAAGAAGTATACAGAGAAGCTTGTTCATTTTTCGACACTGATATTTTTCTTTCATCCCCCGCCCCTCAACCATCTCTTTTCTAGGTGAAGATGGACCTTCACAGATGGGGCTGGAAGATCTGTGCATGTTCCGTGCCATTCCTAATTCAACTGTATTTTACCCTAGTGATGCTGTATCCACTGAAAAGGCAGTAGAATTGGCTGCAAATACAAAGGTCTGCAACTCTTCCGCAGTGTGCTTGCTTGGGAGTTTTAGAGCAGGGGTGGGGGACTGGCTGGCCCTCCCCATTTGGCCTGCAAGTTCGTTTCAGGCAAGCCTTACACCTGACATCATATACGACATCAGATGGAGGATAGGTAACGTTGGGACTTCCTCTTTGTGCAGCACTTCCCAAGTGCAGTGGGCATTAGGAAGGAAATGTGCATGGGGCTTTTGACAGGCGTCAATCGCCTGGCATCCTCATGACCTCAGATGATTGACAATTGCTGCATAGGGATGGGGAGAAGATAAGAATCTGGCCCATTACTGCCTCCAAATCTGAAGTTTGCTCTCTTGCAGAGGCATGTAGGGAAGGGTGCCCATTGCTGTGAATATGTCAAAGTTTCATTGTTGGTTGGCTATTTCATTACATTTATAACCCCCTCCCCTTTTCTCCTGTCATGGAACCCAAGGTGTCATGCTTATAATACCTGGGCAGTCACCCATCCAGAACTAGACACACTCAGCTTTAAAAGGGCTAATTTTGGTGTTTTGATTTTTAAATGCTCCCCCCCCCCATTTTGAAGTTTAATTCCATGGGCCATTGTGGGTGTTACAATCTATGCTGTGTTCATTTTGAAAACAGGGCATCTGTTTCATACGAACCAGTCGCCCAGAAAATGCCGTGATCTATGGCAGCAATGAGGATTTCCATGTTGGACAAGCCAAGGTGAGCGCCATTTTGAAAGTTGCTAAAAGACTTGAACTACAAGAACGTAGTCATTGAACATTGCGATTTTTACTAGCTTTTCCCAGTAAGGCTAGAACTTCCTCTAACTCTTTGTTTTACTATTGTTATCAGGTGGTATTCAAGAGCAAAGATGACCAGGTCACAGTTATTGGAGCAGGAGTAACTCTGCACGAGGCACTGGCTGCAGCTGAGCAACTGAAGAGAGGTGATTACACCAAACTCTTTTGAGAAATGCACACCAGCCATCTTGTAGGGAAGAACATGAGGGTTATAAAGGGGGAGGGGAATAGGAAATTCTTTAGAAGTGTAATCTAATTACTACACCTTTCCTTGGAGCCTTGGCAACATGTGCCCAAATCCCAAAATAAATCATTACTTTATCTAATTTTAAAAAGGTAAAGGGACCCCTGACCATTGGGTCCAGTCGTGACCGACTCTGGGGTTGTGGTGCTCATCTGGCATTATTGGCCGAGGGAGCTGGCGTACAGCTTCCAGGTCATGTGGCTAGCATGACTAAGCCACTTCTGGTGAACCAGAGCAGCACACGGAAATGCCGTTTACCTTCCCACTGTAGCGGTTCCTATTTATCTACTTGCATTTTGATGTGCTTTTGAACTGCTAGGTTGGCAGGAGCTGGGACCGAGCAACGGGAGCTCACCCCGTCTTGGCGATTCGAACTGCTGACCTTCTGATCGGCAAGCCCTAGGCTCTGTGGTTTAACCCACAGCGCCACCCGCATCCGCATCTAATTTTAAGCCTATTTTTTTAAAAAAAAACAAGAAAAAAGTTAATGTTTAATATATAAAATCTAACCCAAACATGTACCTTATCTGTAGCAATGTAGCCCTGGTGCAAACAATAGAAACTGGTTAAGAGACTGGGAATGTGATATGGATTTGCATGGCCTCTTCCTTGTGAATTTCCATGGTTTGTTTAACAATGGTGTAACATTACACCACTAACATCACTGTCAAGAATAGCTAACTAGATTCCCTTTTGACAGGGAATGGTGAATCTGATGCAAACTGGTTCTAAACATTTGAGGTTACCCTGGTTAGGAGTAACTGTGATCAGCCTCAATGCAGTGCATGTACAAGACGAACCATGAATGAAAGGGAAGGAGGGAAAGGAGAAGTCAGTGAGCATGCGATATATTGATTAGGAATATTGCATCTGCACAAGATCTTAGTAGATGGAGAGTCCTGGATAAGCAAACCATGGTTTGCTTCACAGTAGATGAAATGTCACCTTTCTTGAAACACAGAGATAGGTTGCACTATACCTGAACACTTTCAGTTACAGGCTACCTAACTGGCAGTAGTTCATACATTCCCATCCTCATTTTGCTCCTTGAAACACATGTGTTGCTACTCATTTCACTGCAGATATCATCATTTTAGTATTGGAATTGTACTGGGCCATGCTTATCCAAGACTATTGGCATTCTCCAACATAACCTTTGGTGGAATAAAGGAAATCTCACTATTGAGAAGTCCAAGAGATGATAGTACTAATAAGTTAATGCAATTATCCATTGGATAAATGAGCAGGCAGCTGTGCTTTAAGAAGACTGAAGCTGAATGATGACCTTGTGCTATCTAGTTCTTTAGATATTCCATAAGCTAGCTTCTGGGTGTCTTAATTCTTCTCAATTATCATAGTAAAGGTCCTTGGAAGTGGGTCATGAGTGCCCTCATTCTAGGGAATGAGGAAACAAGGAAGTAAGGCTTACGCTTAGTTATCAGTCAGCTTGTTTAAGTTGTTTAATTCTGTTCCCATTCTTTTTCTCAGAAAAAGTTTCCATCAGAGTGATTGACCCATTCACTATAAAACCTCTGGATAAGAAAACTATACTTGAAAATGCAAGAGCAACCAAAGGCAGAATTATCACTGTGGAAGACCATTACTATGAAGGTAGGTCAACACACATGATAACAAAGGGGGGGGGAAATTCAGTACTGTATATAAGTCTCTGCCATGGGTGTCCATTTATTATTGTTTGTAAATTCCTCTTCTGTGCTGTTTCCTAACTTTTGAGGGTTTTTAATATTTTGTATATTGCATTGGACATAAATGGAAGGTGATTAATAACGATGATAAGTACATGGACATTGATTATTTTTTAGTTCCTGTGCTTCAGCTCTACCTATACATTGTACAGACACCTAGAGACATGAAAGAGATTTCTCTCATGACTGTCCTATCTTGACAGTCCTAGCTTGGGTGTGATTTTGCAACAGTTAAACATTGTTGTGTTGGAGTTGCATTTCCTGCTGTTGTAGTGGAGCTGCTGGCTCTCCAGATATTATTATTATCCCTGACCATTAGTTGGTTGGGGCTGATGGGAGTCCAACATAATCTAATAAGCTACATATCTAAGACATTGTTTCCTATGTTTCAGATATTCAGGGTATGAGTGCCATTAGTTGTATAGCCAAAATGGCACCATCCTCGCAGAATGGGAGGTATCAGCAGGCTTGGGTGAACCCAAACATTCCCAGGAAAAAATTCTTTGGTGGGGAGGAATAGCTGAGGAACCTCAAATATGTCCATTGAGGAATGAACAAGCTCACTGTGCTCAGAATGCTGATTGTTTGCTGTGGAGGGGCGAGGGAATGATATAATGGAATGGAATTTTGTGGAGGAAAGCACAGCTAACTGGCTGGCTGGAACACTAAAAAGGAGCACTCCACACTGCAACATTTTACCACAGGTCCTCCTTTGTTATTTAGTCGTTTAGTCGTGTCCGACTCTTCGTGACCCCATGGACCATAGCACGCCAGGCACTCCTGTCTTGCACTGCCTCCCGCTGTTTGGTCAAACTCATGTTCGTAGCTTCGAGAACACTGTCCACTGTCCTCCTTTAGACAGTTATAAAATAGCATTTTTGTATCTGCTGTGTCTTCATGATCAACTACTCTACTTGGATGGCTTGTGTGGACTCTTGGAGATCAGCTGTCTTGATTGGGCATCAAAGCACTAATCTTCTTAGAAGAAAAACAGTTTAGGCAAAAGCCTCTCATGGGACAAACAACTTTGCAACCTTTCCAATCCCTCTGAACTATCCAATTGTTTTCTTTTTAAATAGCTGGATTAAGCTGCTTACAAGGAAATAAAGCTTGTTAGCCTTGACTTATGGTCCATTTGTATATTATCTTCCCCTAGGTGGCATTGGAGAAGCCGTCGCTGCGGCTGTGGTTGGAGAACCAGGGATCACAGTCGCTCGCTTGGCTGTGTCCCACATACCAAGAAGTGGAAAATCAGCTGAGCTGCTTAGGATGTTTGGCATTGATAAGGATGGCATCATCCAGGCTGTGAAGGTGGCAGTGTCCAAATCAAGGAATGCAGAGTAGTTTGTGTTGTACACTCATTGTGTTCTGGGGCAGTGTTTTGGGATAAGGATGGTTTAAAAAAAAAAGCACTGTAGCTTTCAAACGGTTGAAATTATATGCAGAGTTTTAATGGAAGAATTCTAATAAAAGTAAAAGTTTTGGGAGAAAAATAATGTTTGCTGTTTTGAACTGTGAGGATTTCTGGAAACCTACATGATAAGGCAATAGCACATAACCTAAAACAGAAAGATCCAAGTAAGCTGCTGTAATTTAATGTACCAAAATGATTTATAATGGTTCTCTCTTCTCCAAACACTTGTGGGATTGTGAATTTTATGGCTGACCATAGGGCTTTGAATGTAGCACTGTGACATCTCAGTCCCTTCTTCTGTTTCCATTGTACTACTAGCCCTGAGAAACGTTTTTCTCACACACAACTGCCAGCTTGTCTAGAAATACTTCCCATTTGGCACAGTAGTGAAATACGATATACAGAAGCCAACGTTTCACTTCAACTACCTGCTTCCTATGTTCAGGTGAAATATTTCCATGCACTGTATTCCAGGCACCAAGAGTAGTGGGGCTGTTATTTCTTCCATCCTCCTCTTCCTCTATCGTCAGCTGATTCTGCTCATATTTTCTGATGTCCCTTTCCTGCCTGCTGTCGGCCTCTGTCCCTGCAAACTGGCTGGAGACTGATGGGAGTTGGTTACTCATCCCTGTCTTAAATACTGACCAAACACACTTCTTGTGCATGTGCTGAGAGAAGAAAACGACATAACCCATCGGTTTAGGAAGGCCAAGAGCCTGGTTTTCTGTCCCTTGGTCCTGTCTGCCTAAAAGCTGAGCTGGAATAGCTGGACTGAGTCCCTGGCTCACCCATCACTTTTTTAAAACAAACAAGTGCCCACAGACAGCATGTCCTTGGGTTTCTCTGAGGTTTATGATCTATTATTAGCCTGCTCAACCATCTGCGCTCGGAGCAAGGTGGCGCATGCCATCTCGAGTGTATGGGGAAATCAAACAGAGGTTAAGGGACTGGAGGAGGAAACAGCAGCTTCTTATTATTTATTCATTATTTGTATCCTGTTCTTCAGCTGCAGAGTTCAGAGAAGCTTGCAGATTGCTCACAGATGGTCTCCGATCTAGGGGCAGACCTACTTAGCTGCAGCATGTTTGTGCCTGTGCATGTGTACATGGCTCCTATTGTCTCCCAGTGGAGAAACCCTATGCTACACAAGCCATTCAAACAGTCCTTTTGATCGCTTCCTCTCTATATACCCTTTCAACAATTACATAGCAAGATCTCATTATAATTCATAAATAATGTGGTGTGTTAGGTCACATCAGTGTAGAACTTTAAGTAAAAAAAAAACTAGGACATGGCAACCTTCAAGGTAGAGCTCCTGTAGAGTTCACCATAGTGGTGTTCCTGAACCAGAATGTCATTCAGCAAGCCTGGCATGGGAAACTCCCTCATTAGAGAATCAGATCATTGGTCCGTTTAGCTTGACTTTGGCTAAACTGACTGGCACCAGCTTCCCAGGACTCCAGGCAGAACATTCTCAGCCTTGCCTGGTGATGCCAGGGATGATAATGAGGTCTTCTGCATAAAAGCAACTGCTCTGCCTCTAAGCTATATCCCTTTCCCAGGCATGGGTCTGTTTGGTAGCGAGATTTGGCTTGCCTTTGGAAGCCAAAGGAGGTATGCAACTATTTCACTTTGAAATATAATTCTGCCCTCTTCTACAAATGACATTTCAGGGCCTCACATGAAAGTGTGGTGCCTGATCTGAATAGATGTGTGTAGCCATCAAGTGCATTTGGTGACGCTGACCTTCTGCATCTATAGCAATCCTTACTTCTCAACTGGACTTTTGTGATTCTAAATGAAGTCATGATACTTGCAGAGGTAGGACCATGCACAAATAACAAAATGGAAAATCTGTTACTTGTCAACACCAACAGTAGCCTTTCATATGTATATCAATGTAACGACACAGCATCACTGCATTTTTTTAAAGGACACAATTCAGACATCATTCAGGCCAGCACGAAATGAAGCAAAGGTGAAATAAATTCCAATCATTTAAGCCATTGTTCTTTTGACAGATATTTTTAGTTAAATATAAATTATTATTGGTTAAATAGCTGGATTACATTCAGTTAAGAAGATTAGGAACTTCCTCCCATTCCTAATTTTAAAAATACTTGCTCTTCCCCTATGCGTTTGATACAGGGCATTTATTTCAAAATATTTCCCCAGATTTAGTAGGAATATTTCAAAGCAATGGGCTTATGAGTTTCAGCTACATTTTGTGTTGTTGTTTTTTACAAACGAAGTACCAATATTACTAGATCTTCCAAGTTTACTTTGCCATTTGAGCTTGTATTCCCTTTTCAGAAAATTCCTTGTCACAGTTCCTCCCTTCCCCCAAACACCAGTTTTTAAAATTTGAAGTTGTCAAGAGTGAAGATTGGAAGAGGTATTGAAGCTGAATTCTTGGTCAAATGGCCGAGAGAAAATAAGACCTGCTCAAAGGTCTTAAACATTAATGAACTAAAGCAAATCAGGTATGTTCACATCAGAGTTCTTACTGCTTTCATCAAACAATAAAGACTTTGTTCCCTACTGTACATTTACACAGCCCAGCCTTTTCGTTGCCTTACCAAAACAAACAGTAGCCTGGTAAAGGTACAGTAAAATTTCTCACCTGAATGTAATACATAGCATTGTGCTTGATCCCCCATTCACTTTGATCCAGATAAACGCAAGAGCAACAGAACGGAAGCTGCTCTTTGAAGAGATGGGGGAACACTGCACACAAAATTCCACCTTTGAAATAATGCTCACGATATGGGCATTAGGATTGCCCATTGCTTGCATTATGTAGCATAACTTTTTTCTAAAGCATATCCCATGTGTTAACGAGAAATGGGGTATCATTCCTGTGACATTGGCAAGCCTTGCAGTGTTGCTGCATAAGCAAATGGATGTCAGGATGATAGGACAATGAAGAGCAAGAACCAGCCAAGGACTTCCGTAGAAGTTCCACCACAATGAACAGAAGCTGTCCCACAGTAATGGCTCATGGCTGCCACATGGAGGCCACTTCCAAGTTGTTCCACAGGCCAGCTGTGGTCATGCACAGTGATTACCATGTGAACTAGCTTTCCCCACACAATGAGAAACGTGTCTTGAAGCTATTTCACATACTACTCATACTACTCATCATATGAGCCGGCTAACGGAATATGTAAAGCACTTTCCATGACGTAGCCATGGGCTATACACAGCCCTTTGTCCTGACCAAGTATAGGGAAGGAGATTTTAGCCATAGATAAGAGCAGCAATGTTCAGCGTTGGTGAGACCTGGTGCATGGTAGAATACAAGACAGCTGGTATTCATTCACAAAGTGGGGTTGCAGCATACAGCCACAGACCCACTGACTACGAAAAGACTGGCAGCTTTTACATATCTCATGTGGCACAACATACACCAAGGAAGCAAAGGAGTCCCTGTAAGCATGATTCTTCTCTCCAACTGAGGAAATTTCACATTTGTATGGTTAACATCTTATTTTACATTGGCCATAATAGCCCTGTAAACACCTTGTCAATATTAACAGGATCCACCCAGCTCTGTTGACACCTCCGATTTAGTTAATCTTTTTCAAACCTACACAATGACAAAGGGAGAGAGAGAAACTCGTCAGTAAGATGATAATGATGATAACAATAATAATAATAATTTGTTATTTATACCCTGCCCATCTGGCTGTGGGTCAGAAAAGATAGCACTTCAACGTCACTTTCATGAGCATTTAATTTAGAAGTTTGAAAGAAGCAGGAATTTTAGAGGCAGCAGTCCCAATAGGCACAAGACTGCTGGTTAAAAGCACGTAGAAGTCTGTGCTTTTAGGACTCTGTCTCTAAGGATGCTCAGGAAGTTTACATGGGCCTTCTCTCAAAACCTGGAGCCATGACAATCTTCGGAGCTGACACACAGTCTCTTAATCCTGAGGCCTTTTTCCTGGGATGAATAGAGTTTTTCTATTAAAAAATTGCAAAACTGCAACTATTATCTATGTGCTGTACCCAAATGATTACACGGGGGTATATAAAGACACACCAAGGGGGCAGTAGGTATTACCAGACGTTCTGATGCTCTGAAGCAGGGGGATAAAACTTTCCAGGATACTTCTAATGCGATGCACTATTAGGGAAATGAAAGACAAATGGTTATATGCAAAGAAGCAAAGAAAACTGGACAAGCTAATAGCTCCACTACAACTCAAACTGTAATATAAACATCAAACGAATGTTGGTATATCTTAAAGTTTATACCAGCTTATTTCGCTGTCTCAAGTGGTACGGGCGAAACACTTACCTAGACCAAAATATATTCCAGTTGTTTCTAAGGCTGCGAAGGTCATCAAACCAATACCAAGGGAAACGGTCCAGTCTAAAATTATACATATATATGTTTGTATTACATTATGTTCTGTGTTACCCAAATGAAAGTAGTGCATTCCAGTTTTGATGTACCTTTATATCTGTAATAGCAAACCAACAAGGTTCCAATGGCAAAACAAAGAATGACAAAATGGAAGAATTCATCTGAAATGAAAGAGAAGAGATGGTTCTTATGTTCTTAAAGGATATCACAAAATCAAACTCAATGCCCCTATTGGCTGCAATTTGAAATTTTCTTGTACTAGTGGAGGTCTTCTGCTTTTGGAACACATATGTTTGTGGAGGGGGGAAGGTGATGATTACTCACATACTTTAGACCAGGCACCCCCAAATTCGGTCCTCCAGATGTTTTAGGACTACAATTCCCATCATCCCTGACCACTGGTCCTGTTAGCTACGGATGATCGGAGCTGTAGTCCCAAAACATCTGGAGGGCCGAGTTTGGGGATGCCTGCTTTAGACCAACAGCCAGTACTTTCACTAACTGCACTGTACATATATATAATTTATGTATACTTTCCAGAGGCATCAACTCAAGTGAAGAACTTAAGTCAGCAACCCTCTTAGCCATATACATTATTTAAAATATGGAACTATGCTTTATTCCCACACAGCTAAAAACACCAAGAATCAGCAATTCATTGTTAAGACTATAAGCAAGTTTACTAATTACTAGGAACTTTATATATGGAAGTCCAAAACGTGAAGTCTATGATTATGCAATATTGTGGAAAAGGCACTCCTGTCCTACATGTGCTCACATGTAGTATTTATTTACTTATATACTATTTAATGACAAAACAGTCTTTGAAGCTGTTTGCAAGTGTGTAAACCAATTACACAAGTATTAGAATTTAAACATCCATAATTCAACCACCACTACACTGTTTCTTCACAATTCTAGGAATGAATTCTGGCATTTTTATCAGGTACCTGCACATGGCTCATACTGAGCAGGTTTTGCAATTAAGGGCAAGTGCATGTTAATGGCTTGAAAATACAGCGAGGCTTTCCCCCTCGTGCATTTCAAGTTGCATTCTTAAGTGCTGTACGTGCTATGACCCGATTTGCTTCTCTGGTGCCTGCAACCTCGCTGCCAAGTCCTATTCAAGTTGTGCATGCACAATGGATGTCTGAAACATACACATCTCAGCTTAACCATGGCTTTCAAATAGGATGGAAACACATGTCTGAGGCAAAACACATGAAACAGCAGCAATACTCAAGAAACCACAACATACATATGGATTCTGGCTGATGTCACATGTACTCAGGGGCGGGAGTACATTGGAGCCAGAGTAAATGGTAATGTGCCCACAGCCGGAGTCTGAGGGTCAGTAAAAACTCTTACCATCTTTTCGTATGCCTGGTAGCCACCATCTTGGGTGGTGAGGTGGATGGCAGGGAACATTTTCATACGCTATGGGAAATGAAATTTCAGGTAATGTTAAAGTCAATCCCAGGTACACAAACTGAAGGTGAGCCACATCATATTAGCCACTGAATTCTATTCTTTATTATTATTGTTCCTATTTTTCTATTTGGTGCATTGGTCAATGGACCCCAGGGCATTTTACAATACCCAAGGACAAAATAAGGCCCATCCAATCCAACACTCTGTTCTCACACTGGTCAGCCAAATGTTAAGGGAGGCTCACAGGCACACCTGAGCATAAAACCAACCTCCCCACCTGGGATTCTCACCAACTCAGTTTCACTGCCTCCGACAGTGGAGGTAGTCATCGAAGGCAGCATTTCTTAAAAGGCTATCCCTGAGAGCAGGGAATAGGCTCAACTGTTGCAGTCCCTGTGCCCTGGGGGTCTTCTGCCTAGCCAGCTCTGCCAGTCTCCTGCCCACCCAGCATAGGCACCAACTCCTATGGGCTGAGCCCTTTATATTGTTTAACAGGGGGCTCAGCCCCCACAATATTGAGGGGGGTGTAGGAAGTCAAACACCGAGGTGCACCTGTGGCCACTAGTTTGAAAACTGGATCAATATACAGTGGTGCCTCGCAAGACAAATTTAATTTGTTCCGCGAGTCAATTCGTTTTGCGAAAAATTCATCTTGTGAATCGCGGTTTCCCATAGGAATGCATTGAAATTTATTTTTTTGCCCATAGGAACGCATTAATTAAATTTCAATGCATTCCTATGGGAAACCGCGATTCGCAAGACGAATTTTTCGCAAAATGAATTCGTTTTGCAAGTCACAATCAGATCGCAAGATGCACTCGTCTTGTGAAAAATTCGTCTTGCAGGGCATTCATCTTGCGAGGTACCACTGTACTGTTTTTTGTTTTGTTTTGGTTGTTTTGTTTTAGGAAATCTGCCATTGAGTGCTTTAAAATACAAATCTATTTCACAAAACATCTTGGAACGCTTTTTAAGTAAAAGCAAACATTCTCCTTCCTTGGAGGTTTTTAAGCAGAGGTTGAATGGTCATCTGTCATGGGTGTTTTAAGTTGAGATTCCTGCATTGCAGGGGGTTGGATGACCCTTGGGTCCCCTCCAACTGTGCAATTCCATGATTATAAGTTTGTATGATATGGGACCCAGGTGCCATGGGCTTGCTGATCAGAAGGTCGGCGGTTCGAATCCCTGTGACGGGGTGAGCTCCCGTTGCTTGGTCCCAGCTCCTGCCAACCTAGCAGTTCGAAAGCACGTCAAAATGCAAGTAGATAAATAGGAACCGCTACAGCGGGAAGGTAAACGGCGTTTCCATGTGCTGCTCTGGTTTGCCAGAAGCGGCTTTGTCATGCTGGCCACATGATCTGGAAGATATACGCCGGCTCCCTCGGCCAATAATGCGAGATGAGCGCGCAACCCCAGAGTCGGTCACGACTGGACCTAATGGTCAGGGGTCCATTTACCTTTACCTTTATGATATGGCAGATCATGCAATGCTGAAGCTTTCATAGCCCAGGCAGATAACATGGTACAGTACTTGTATGAGACTTAAAAGGCATGAATTATATAGAAAAGAACAACATAATCTGCAATTTATATTTACCAGTTGCAGGTTCCCCATCTCTGCACACAACTTCTGAAAAATAACACAGACTGATATAAAAAGTGCTTCAGACTTTCACGATTTTGAGGTGGGATTCAGTCACATAGTGACAAATTCAGGCTGTGCAATTAAAGTTAATCTGGCAATCCTGTGCAACAAGCCTGCCTGCCTGCCTGCCTCCTCCCCCCCCCACCCCAAAATGGATCTTTTTTTTTGCTAGAATTAAAGTGATGGGGAAATGCATTGGAAAACATGGGGTAATTACTTAATACAATGGTGTATAAATCTCCCTGCAAACAAATCAGAGTGAATGCTCAACAAACAGCTGGCATTACCATCTTTGTGGAAACAAATCAGAATGAATGTTCAATAAATAGGTCATCTGGAGGAGATCAAAGCAAACAAGCATCTCCTTGTGCAAAACAAACCAGAAACAAACCACATTACAATACTAGGAAGTGCATATGTATGAAGATTCTTCCTACCTCGCCAAAAATAAACCTCTATGCATTGTAACAACTACTTGCCTTGCTCACCATGCTTTCCTGACTGCAACTCATCAACCCAAATAACTTTATTTATTTATTTTTATTTATTTATTAAATTTGTATGCCACCCTTCGGTCACTGGGTGGTTCGCCACAATAAAACCCATGCACAGAAGCCGTTGAGTGAAGTTACCACTAGAGGGAGCAATGAAGACTTGTCTTGAAACATCCCAAAACCAGAAAACTCTAGCCGCTTTGTTCAAGCTCAATATAACCCATTTCTTTCCATGTGAGGCCTTTTGTTTAGGAAGAATTCACACATTTTGTGGCAGCAAATAGGGTTTACCAATACATGTGTCTCTCCCAGCAGAGAGAGGGATGTCAATTTGGCCCAGAAGAGAAGCAAAGAAAGAGAAGAAATGGGGTGAAGTCAACAGCAGCAGCAACATGAAGGAGGACGGAATTGGTCCGCTCACAGATGCAGAGTGTGGGGTATTACCCAAGGCCCTCAAACCTAAATACTGTGCTGCTCAAGATTTTAGTCGACTTACCTGATTCACCATATGGAAGGATATCTCTGGGTGAATCTAAAATAATGCACACATATAGAACAGATAAAAGTATTGTTAAGGTAAAACTTTCCAGCTTATGTTGCTGTCAAAACATAGAGACTCCTATTATAGTTTGTTTTCGTGCTTTAATTTTTCTTTTTGTGCCCTTTTCAACTGAAGGGCAGGTTATCCTTTCCATATCTTTAAATTAGACACAGCATCTAAAAACAAATGCTAACATAGTGAAAGGCAACAACAAAACTTGACAAGGCATTACAAAGTCCTGTGCATTTATGAATTTATTGAATTCATATCCCACCTGTTCTCTCTCAAAAAAACCCAGGGCGGCAAATAGATGAAATACTGTAGCTGGGTCTACAGCTGATGCCAAAAGTTCTTCAGTGCCAGCCATATCTCAGAGGGGGCATTCTGCAGGTTTTGTGCAGAATGAGTGGGTGAGAAAAAGGGTTGTGAAGGTCCACCCTGTTTCAGCTCAGCACTAGTCTGAACTTGGCTGCTGGGTTTATCTGAATATTGATTTGCAAGTGCTTTTTCCATGTTGAAGCTTGGCATTCAAGATAGCTCCCAAGTGAAGATCAGTTTCCCCTGCACACAGACAAAGCATCATGCAGTACAGTCTTTTGGAGTTACCTTGTGATGGACTCTCTGTTCTAAGCTCCCCAGAGGAACTTTCACCCTCACTTTCTTCTTGCGGTTTTAATTTCTTGCCTCGTTTTGGTTTCCCACCTGTTAAAAGTATAAGAGGAAAAACAGCAAAGATTTTCTTGATGTACTACTGATGGTAAAGCACTTTTCATGTATTATTTACATATCTAAACAGAGTTAGCCTTACATACTGTAAGAGAGTAATTTCCATAAAAAATTAAAATTACCTTAATCAAGAAAGGCTAAATTACAGACAGTGGTACTGTTAAAACTGAAAGAGAGATCTCACCAATTCACATATCCCATTCCAAGCCCAAAATCAGGCTGTTAATATGCAGACTTTTGTATCAAAGTATTTTATGGGTATGACTCAAAATATTACAGAAGAATAAGCTGAAACAAAACACATGGATGTCTGCCTTTTGAAAAATGTCGCTTTAGTACAGCCCCAAGCGCGCGCGCGCACGCACGCACACACACACACACATATATATAATGCTTGGTTGCCCAGTTATCTTTTAAGCCAATAATGTGCCCCCAGACTTAGTCTCCCCATCGTTTCATTACCTTGTTTTCCCCCTGTATGAACTAAATCAGCAGAATTTGAGTTACTCATTGTTGTGTCTGTTTAAAAGAGATGGAGAAAGAGATTGTAAATCTGGTTAAGTCCTTCAGATCTTTCATAATCCATTTCAAATCTGTACAGGAAGAAAGTGTTAACAACCATTAAAAAATAAGGAAACAAAAAAGCAAATAATAAAACCTGAGAGTTCCTTGAGAAAGAACTGCTTCACACATCAGTCATGTGACATGACATTTTATTTACTGCAGTAAGGCTGCAATTCTAAGCTTGCTTAACAGGGAGTAAGCCCAGTTAACACATTGTAGGATTGCCATATTTCAAAAAGTAAAAACCAGGACACCTTGAAAGTTGTTATGATTTTCCAATTGACTTGCCTAAAATCTAGGACACAGCACAATCTTTTGGAACCACCCCCCCACCCACCCGGGTGCCAATTCTGCCTTTGAAATCCTGGCAACACATTGAGACATTTATGAGTATACATACATAAGACTGCATTGAATGATACAATAGAAAGACATGAAGCAGCCACATGACTTGCAATGAGATCATCTTTCTGAGGAACAGGTTTTATTGTCAATGATGTATCCTGGGCCTTTCAGTGGCACTCATTGCCATTAACCATGGTGTTCATCACATTATCTATGTTGGGATTTGGGGGCATCATGCTGTGGCATTTCTGTCCCTACCCGACTGATTGGTTTTGAAAGATAATGCTGAATAATGTTTCCTCTTCCCCACAGCTTTAGGGCCAGGAGGTCCCATAGAGCTCTATGCTGCATCTCATGCTACATGCAACTACTCGGAAAGGTCGCTCACGGATTTGGCATGTGATGCCATCATCAGGTGAGGTAGAAGAAGTGCTGAAGAGCCTGCAATGAGCTGAAGACTACTCAGAAACTTCATTTCAACAAACAGGGCCGTCTTGAGCAGGTCGGGCGCCCTGGTGCTGAGGCGCGGAGATCGCTCCGGCGCCCCCGCCCTCGCAGCGCACAGCACGGCTTCGTCGCGCAGCGCCCCCCCCCCCGCCGGCCCGGCGCTCTGGAGCCCCGCGCCACCGGGAGTGCACCTAGAGCCAGGCCTGTCAACAAACTAAATGGAATATGGAAAAATTGAACGATTATGTTTTTGAATACGTAATCAGAAATATTTGCACAGATAATGGTAGAGGATAGATGGGCAATCACAAATAAGTGGGCATTTTACGGGAACTGGATAGAAAGGGGGGAAGCCAACACGAATATACAAGCACAAATGAATAGACTGTGTACATGGCTAAAGATCTGAAGAAGGAAGGCCCGACCAGGGAAGAGGGTGGGGGAGGGGGGAGGATTAGGGGAGATAAATGGACTTTGTTATGTAAGCTTTTGTTATGTAAGCCTTTACAGGAATTATGTACAATAATGTTATATTGTTATGCATTGTAGTATGAAAATTAAATAAAATTCAATTTAAAAAACAAACAACTTCATTTCAACATATGGTAGCCGCCAGAAGATTAGTCAAAACCAACTGGTCAGAATACTTCACTAGTATTAAAATAGCTTCACTCCCTTCCAGTTCGTTTCTGGTTTTGGGGGTACTGGTTTTGGCCTTTTGAGCCCTATAGAGCTTGGAATCAGGGTATCTGAAGGACTGCTTATTCCATTACAAATCTGCCCACAAGTTGAGATAATTCTCCAATGCTCTGCTCCAGCACCCCCAACTCCCAGAAATGGTGCAGGTACTGATTAAAGTCAGGGCTTCTTTTTGTGATCATGCTCAAGTTTCAGAATGATCAGAATCTGCTAGCATTTAGGCACCGGCTAAATAAAACAATTTGCTCCCATGCTTTCAATAGGTGGGGGACCTATGGGACTTCAGATGCTGCTGGCTACAGCTTCCCTCATCCCTGTCTGCTGGTCAGGCTGGCTGAGACTGATGGGAGTTGGAGTCCAACAACAATTGATCCCCCCCCACCCCGATTTAATTAATTATGAACTACCTCTTCCTTTACCATTTTTACTTTTAGTTTTCTACCATAGCGTTGTATGGTTTTCTTTCAATAGTTTATCAGTCATTGTTTCAATATTTTACTCTGTGCCATATTTTGCCATTCTTCTTGCTAGCTGCCTTGAAAGATTTATTCTGAATGATGGAGACAGAAATGTTTTCAGCAGACAGAAAATGGCTAGAGGCTGGTTCCCTGTTGTCAATGCTTAGAATCGGTGCGGAGGTGACTTTAGAAACGGTCACCAAGCAGGGTAACAACAACACAAATGATCAAAACCATGTAATGAAGACAAGCTTACAAACTGTCCTCAAATGTAATGTACCATTTCAGTGATGCTGGAACCACCTGGAAATTCACATCATTCAGTTCAGATAATTTTGGGGTTAGTTTCCCTCACTGGAACACAGCCCGACTGTTGGCCCTAGAGTGATCAACTGTCTCACATTTGAAGGGATATTTCTTATTCTAGAGGACTGTCCTTCACTTCCTTCATTTCTGAGCCTCATAGCTCTTTACTGAAGTAATGAAAATAGACTGCAGATGAGCCTCTTTTTTTAAACAAAAAAATAGCTTGATCTGACAAGTGGCCTGCAGTGAAGAAGAGGAGCCAATGAAATGCCTTTATGTTTGGAGGAGCTGCTGTGAATTGTGTTGAGGAATTCATTTTAATCGCTACACTTTTTGTAAGCCATTTAAATCTACTTGCTCATTTCCAACCCAATGGAAAAAAGGCCCAAATAGTTGTGAGAATTATATATACCTGCAACATCAGTTCTCGGCACTTGTGTTTTATAATGATTTCTACATAGGAATCCTACAATTTTGAAAGAATGCTGCTATAGGCAACATACCATGAGAAAGGGCGAGGGGAGATGCCTGGGTGTGCCTTGGCTTCTCTGATACATTGCTAACAAGACACAATTAAGCTTCACTTGAAATGCATGAATAGTAATTATTATGTATTTGTCTAACAAATACATCTTGAATGAAGTCGCTGCACAGCTGATCAAGTGGTTAGGTGATATCAGCTGAAGCAGCAAATCAAGTACCGTGGTACCTTGGTTTACTAACTTAATCTGTTCTGGAAGTCCGTTCTTAAACCAAAACCGTTCTTAAACCGAGGTGCACTTTCCCTAATGAGGCCTCCCACTGCCAGTACCCTTCCACCATTCAGATTCCGTTCTTAGACCAAGGTAAAGTTCTCAAATCAAGACACTATTTCCAGTTTTGCAGAGTTTGTAAACCAAATTGTTCTTAAACCAGACTGTTCATAAACTGAGGTACCATTGTATTGCAATTCCACCGCAAAAGGGAAAGGGAATTGCATCATCTTATTTACATGAAAAGTAAGTAGCTCAGTGGTAGAGTCACAGTTTTACACACAGAAGGTGCCAGGTTCAATCCTTGGCATCTCCAGGAAGGGCTGGAAATGTCCTTGCCTGAAATCCTGGGAAGTCACTGCCAGCCACTGTAGACAGTACTGATCCAGTGGGACCAATGGTCAGACTCAGAATATATCAGCTTCTTGTGTTACTAATAATAAGTAGTAATATCTAAGCATTATCATTAATTTAGTTAGCAATAATAGCTTAATTAAAAATAGTAGAGACTGAAAAATAATCTCTGCCTATACTGCATTATTTTAAAAACAGAACTCCAGAAAGAGGACACTGCTTATCATTGAAGCAACATGTGCATTGCTACCCTTCCATAGCCAAAAGCCTATTTCATCAAAGGCACAAGTGGACAATAAAAATATTGGCTCAACATGCGCGTTGTATTGAATTATATTAAAGACTCAGACCAGCCTCTGCCAACCTGGTGCTCTCCAGATATTGTTGGAATACAAATCCCATCAGGCTGTTCTGATGGGAGTTGTAGACCAACACCATCTGGAAGGCTCCAGGTTGGTAAAGTCTGACTTAGAACATTTTGAATAATTTCTTTCTACAGCTGTTTTTGTATAAACTTCTGGTGCCTTATCAGTTTGGTAGTAGGCAGATTCAGACTTTCTTTTTCACTGGCTTTTGACTATGTACAGTCGTACCTCGGGTTATGACCACCTCGGTTTGCGAACAGTTCGGGATACGAACTGCGCAAACCCGGAAGTGTTTTCGCGGCGCGTGCGTGCGCAGAAGCGCCGCGCGCGTGGTCGCACAATCTGCGCATGCGCAAAGCGCAAAAATCGTGAAAATCGCGCTTTGCGCATGCGCAAAATGGCGGCGCCCATCGCGTTCGGTTTACGAACTATTCGGGTTACAAACTGCGATCCGGAACGGATCGCGTTCGTAACCCGAGGTATTACTGTATTGGGAATCCAATGGTCACAGACTGAAGAGGCCAGTGCATTAAGGTTTCTGTGGCTAACACTTGTTAGACATGCTGGCCACATTGATTGGATTCAGATAAATAGTTTCCGACAATAACATTTAAACTATTTATCTGAATCATCTGTGGCTAACACTTGTTAGACATGCTAGGCTACAGTTTCTTCAGCAAGTGTGTGCTGTGAATCCAGCATACACCTGCTTCACACAACCTACCGCCATTCAATCCCCACTCTACAGCACCTGAAAAAATGTTATTGTCGGAAACTATTTATCTGAATCCAATCAATGAGCCTTAAATTCCACACATGGCAGTAAAACAACAGCCATGGACTTACAGTAAAATCACTACCAAAAGAAAACAACATAGGCATAGAAAAAAAAATCAACTGACCTGTGGTGTTACTATGTATAACTGTCTCTTTGGTAACTCTAAGTAAGTGCTATTCGGTTGGTCTTGCTATTTCAGAGATGAACCTCCTGAAAGAAAAGAGAGAACTGTGAATGACCAAAGAATAATTACTTGCTAGAGGAGGGATAACTGGGTGTGTATCTCATGCAGGGTGTCACTATGCATCCTGAGTTGGGTGTGTGTGACAAATCATAACTCTGTGTCGAGTAATCTGAGATCAGCTGTTGTAGGCAAGCACCTGACTCACAGCAGCTGGTGCAGTTTCTATTCACCATGATCTGAGTGGGCAAGACTGTTGTGATTTTGCTATCATTGGGAGCACAGGGCATGAGAGCGGGGGGTGGGAGGAGATTGAAGCTACGTATCTAGCAACTGCTGCTGGCCTGGCTCTGAGTGCTCTCCACTGCCATCACTGTTGCTTTCAATGGCGATCTAAAACTGGCTCATGGGAACCAGCAGTTACAGTGCTTGAGGCTGATTGTATGCAAATTACTGGCTAGGTGTTGCCAGTCACGAGGAAAAATTGGTAAGTGTCTTTGCCTTTCCAGAAAGCCATTTTCAATGGGAATTGTTTGGGGAAAATATGTTCCTTTTCCCCTGGTGTTATGGGTGTGCTGTCACACCACAGTGACGCAGGCTCCAAGCAAGAAGACAGACAATGGAAAGTGAATGCTGGTAGTGTGGGGGAAGAGGAGAGAAGTGGGCTCAGGCTCTGCAAGATTGGCCACAGTCTGCCAGTGGCCATGGGGCACTGACCATTTTCTTCCTAAGGACAAGTCCCCACTGCCATTTAGGCCCCAAGACTCTTGAGGCCTGAGCCTCAGGAGACCAGTCAGCTGACAATATCAGGAGTATCGATTCAAATTGAAGTGAAGAAAATCTCATTACATTACAGAACCACTGAGATAGCAACTCTAGGAACTCCCAGACATTGGATTAGCATTAATGCACACCACATCATGTACAGCCAACCAATAATAGCTTTATATCCCTTCTTAGACACAAAAGCCCTTAGGAGATATCAAAGGAGGAAATGCAAATGGGGTGGCAGAAGATTGTGGTTTTGTTTGCATCTAGTCTTCCTAAGACGGCAAATATTGAGTACTGGATAAAATGACACATAAGGGCAGCACATTATTGCACGTCTCTTTTACAGTGAAAGGCTGGGAGGTACCTAGTTATTAGCTGTTACAATGATACTGAGTTTATTTCCTGTTTTCAGTGCCTTAGGAGATGGCATGCAAATATATCTTCTGATTCTACTGCTGCCACACATTCATGTCCAGATCATATGGGGAAATTGAGAAGAGTGGTAATCAGAGATGTGCTCCTAAGACAAAGTAGTGGGCAATGCTTTTTTTCTAGAGAAAGAGGTGCCAGAACTCACCATGAACACCTTCCTCATTCTCTTACAATAGCAGCGGTGCCCACCTGAGAGGTGCCAGAACTGAGTTCCAGTGAATTCTGGCTGGAAAAAAGCCATGATATTGGGCATAGAGAGGGAGAAGTTCTGTGTGCTTCAGTACTGTAGTTTCATGCGTTCAAATTAACTTTCAAACTGAAATTTCTAAACCATCTTTCAAACAAAAAGAGAACACCACAAACACAGCAGTGAAACAAATGGAAAGCATTTTAAAAGACAAACTCTGGTCCGCAGCATTCATTTGAAGCACATTTAAAGTGCTTCAAAAAACTCATGAAGACTGTAGCTTTAGCCTAAGCTTTCACAGGTGGGATATCCAGAGAAGAGCTATGGATGCAGATCTTAACATTCAGGAGACTGGTTTGTGGGTACTTTGAGTCCCAGGCCCCAGGTTGTGCATGGCTTTAAATATTATAATCAGCTTTTTGGATTGTGACCAGAAACATATAGAAAGCCAGTAAAGCTGAGAAGGCATGTTTTGACTAGCCAGATTCAGTCACTACTCCTGTAAGGTAAGGTAAAGGTAAAGGACCCCTGGACAGTTGAGTCCTGTCAAAGGCGACTAAGGGATGCGGCGCTCATCTTGCTGTCCACAGACAGTCATGTGGTCAGCATGACTAAACCACTTCTGGTGCAATGGAACACCGTGACGGAAGCCAGAGTGCACGGAAACACTGTTTACTACTCCTGTGGCTGTATTCTGGCACCAACTGCAGTGTAGTCTTCAAAAAGACAGACCCATTTACAACATGGGTTCCATTGAACATTTCTTTTTTAAAAATGGTTTGCCTCATGTAGGCGTGTCATTTTGACTTTCCTCTCCCAAATTGTGAGCACTAGGGATGAATTTGGTGGGGGGGTTTTTTGGAGGGGATCCGGCATTTACCATGTAGTGGCAGCTGCCTCTAATTTTGCTGCTTCCTCCTTTAAGCCAGGAGCAGTGTACCTGTAGCCTTTCCGATGTTGCTAGACTCCAACTCCCAGGGGCAAACAGGAGTCCAACAACTTCCAGAGCAATAGGGGTCACCCACCCTTCTTTTAAACTGTTTAAAGGTTGCTCTCTCTGTTGGTGACTTAAGGAATAGGAGGAGGAGGGATTCTGACTGCTGTAACCATGTGTGCCCTGCGAACGATGCTAGCTCTTCATGCCACAGATACCACCTGGACTTCCCAGGTAATGGACAGATCCAACAGTCCTTCGCAACTGCAAACTTGATTTACAACACCGTTCAGAAGAGGCTAGAAACCCCACCTCACTGGTCAGTAATACAGGAAGTTGTCTTAGACTTAGACCAGGGGTCAGCAAACTTTTTCAGCAGGGGGCTGGTCCACTGTCCCTCAGACCTTGTGGGGGGCCAGACTATATTTTGAATAAATATATAAACGAATTCCTATGCCCCACAAATAACCCAGAGATGCATTTTAAATAAAAGGACACATTCTACTCATGTAAAAACACCAGGCAGGCCCCACAAATAACCCAGAGGTGCATTTTAAATATAAGGACACATTCTACTCATGTAAAAACATGCTGATTCCCGGACCATCCGTGGGCCCGATTTAGAAGGTGATTGGGCCACATCCGACCCCTGGGCCTTAGTTTGGGGACCCCTGACTTAGACTATTTGTTCATCTGTCTGGCCTGACTGGGGAACCTGTGCCCCTCGCTGATGTCAATGGACTCCCATCAGGCCCAGCCAACATGGCCAAAGGCAAGGATTCGTGGGAGATGTACTTGAGCAACACTCCTCATCCTTTTAACTAGAGATGCAAGGAATTGAGCCTGAGACCTTCTGCCTGTGCTCTGTCACTGAGCTATTACAGTCACTCCCATAAAGCCAGCTAACAACAATACCCCTGCCTAACCGTCTAATAAATTGAGCTTCAGTTTATAATCCAGTCCCTGGCAGCAGACATCTCTTTAGCACATTTACCGCTTGAACTGCATTAGATTAAAAGGAGAGAGACAGCTGGATGTCTTCATTATACAGAGGATGGTGGAGACACACCCCTTTACCCTTTCAACACCAGAGGTGTATATTTTTAGGAGCCACCTTATTTGTTTTAATGTTAGTTGGGATGGGGGGGCTCTTTGTAATTGTGTTTATACACTGAAAATCAATAAAACTTCTTATAATAATGTTGCTTCAATGTTGCGACCCTCATTGGCACCTTAAGGTGTAGGGCAGGCAAGAGCTGAAGGAAGAGCAGAAGAAGAGAAGATTTGTAAAAATTCTCAAAGATACCAAGAAATGTGTCATGATAAGTGTGGAATCACACCGTATGGTGTCAGATGCAGAGGTAACCTGGATGAAACTTCTCATCTTTTCATTTGTAGTACTTATTGAACTGTTGATTTATGGTAAATCTACATTACATATTTAAACTAGCTGAAAGAGGTTTAGATGAATGGTAGTAGAAATTGTTTGCTTAAGATCACTGCCCTATTTCTCCCAGAACTACAATTCCCATAGTCTCTTGCTTGAGAGCATTTAGCATTAAACAGATTTAAAGTTCAGTTAAATGTGAACTGCTAGCTTAATTAGCAACCAGAACAGATGGATTTGAAACCTTTCTTAACCACACGATGAGAAATCATATTTGATTTATAACACAAAAATCACCAGCCAAATAAGGTTTACTACATACAGCCAGACAGTAAAATTCTAAAGCTTTGATCAGGCTAGACAGAACACTAAACAAATCACTTACCAGCAAAATATTCTTGGTTTCAAGCAGTGTGTTCTCAGCTAACCACGCCAAAATTAACACTTTGCTGAAATAGTAACAAAGAAGGATAACAAAATTCATGGAAGACAACACCTCTCTGTACAGTATTCTCAGGAACAAGACTTTCTAGTTAGTTTACTAGCTATACTCCTCCCTCCTGCTACAAAACATCCTATAAGGTTTGATTGTTACTCATTGACTTCATTACTAATTGCAAAAGCTATACGCTAATGGCTCATGCTAATTTTATTTAAACCTAGAGGTTTCATAATGTGTTGACACATTGCAACAACCCGTTCCTGCTTGCATTCAGAGTGACCTTGCACAAGAAAATGTAACTTCCTCCCAAAAAAAATTGTACTCAGAAGCTAAAGGCCACATCTGAGACATTTTGAAATGAACTGAACTGGAGTTTAGGGGCTTGTACAAGGCTAATTCTGAACCTTCTGTTGTCTGAAAATGCAGACACCAGAAGATATTTCCCATCTGTCTAAAATCAATCTCAGATCAGATATTTACATAATAGTTTAAAAGTTTGTTTGAGAATGCTTTTCTTTGCAGCTGGTAAAAAGAAGATTGCATTTAGAGCACAACCTGTTCTCCCCCTAAAGCCAGGAGGAAGTTGGGAGCCTTTTGAGGCTGCATTTCATATCAGGCAACATTAATAAGAGTAATTCATTGTCTCTCCCTCAGCATCAGCAGAATATTCAGGACCAGGGCCAGCCTGAGACATTTTGGCACCTAAGGAGAACCACAAAATGACACACACCTACACATCCTGCCAGGGAAGAAGCGGTGAGATCTACAGGTACATCAGGATCTGCTGCCCCTGTGGATCTTGCTGCCTGAGGCAGTTGCCTCATCTTGACTCATAGGTGGGCCAGCCCAGAACAATTTAATGGGTTCTGCATTGGGTTCTGCATTGGGTACTGCATTCTAGTCCAGCATATTGCTCCATGCTGAGTCTCATTCTCTGTGACAAACACAATTACTTCAAAGGCTTAAGTGTTTACAACATTTCGTGGTTTGCAACTTCAAAACAGCAGGTAGCAACTCTGGCCAATTATCTATCATGTGTGTCAAGTTTATGCAACATGCCCTTAATTGGGAGACGCCTTTCAACAGAATAGACAGGGTTACAAATAGCAGACATCTTTACCACAAGGCCATTTATCCACAACTTTGGGGGATTTTGCTCCATACCAGTATTCACTTGCAAAATTTCTACCCTGCCCTCCCTCCAAAAGGAACCCAGGTTGGATCTAAACACATAAAAGAAGCGTTTCAGTTAAACACGGTAAATACTTTGTATGAAAAATTGGGTTGGCAAAAACAGAACTCCACAGCGCCATCTGGTGTCACCATGTTATAATGCATAAAGGTAAAGGTAAAGGGACCCCTGACCATTAGGTCCAGTCATGGCCGACTCTGGGGTTGTGGCGCTCATCTCGCGTTATTGGCCGAGGGAGCCAGCGTACAGCTTCCAGGTCATGTGGCCAGCATGACAAAGCCGCTTCTGGCGAACCAGAGCAGCACACAGAAATGCCGTTTACCTTTCCGCTGTAGCGGTTCCTATTTATCTACTTGCACTTTGACGTGCTTTTGAACTGCTAGGTTGGCAGGAGCTGGGACCGAGCAACGGGAGCTCACCCCGTCTCAGGGATTCGAACTGTCGACCTTCTGATCAGCAAGCCCTAGGCTCAGTGGTTTAACCCACAGCGCCACCTGGATCCCTCTGTTATAATGCATACAAACAGCATATAAAGCGCTTTTTCTTTGCCAATGTAGCTGAGTTCCCAGTCAAATTAAAGGAAATTTGTCCATTTTACTTTCTTTACCTAAAATATTTATAAACCACCTTTCATTCTACAATCAAAGCAATAAAACAACCAGATATTTAGAACAGATAAAACCACTGATACCCAGGAATACCAGTAGAGCTGGTTCAAAAAATGTGCTTGGGAGAACCCTCATGAATACTTGTATCTTCATCAACTGGTGGGAAACCATCACCATAAGTGCCCATCAGGGGCGTACCCAGGATCAAAACTAGGGGGGGCAAGGGGTGGGGCCAAGGCACGGGAGGGGAGGGGTCAGAAGGGGGAGTGGAGGTTGTGGGCGCCTCAGAGACGGTTCCCTCCCACAAGAGGGCCGTTTAAGTGTGGGAGGGAAACGTTTCCGAGGCGCACACAACCTCCACTCCCCCTTCTGACCCCTCCTTGCTTTCAAGGCAGCCGCTTGCCTCCCGCTCGCCCCTCCTCAAGGAGGGCCGCTGGACATCGGAGAGGTTGAGGATATTTATATTCTGCAGCATTTATCTCTCTCCTTTGTGCATCTTCCTTCCCCGCCGTGTGGTAAATGAGGCAGGCATGCCGCAGCAGAACCGAGCCATAACCATTTACGGTTTTTTTTGCTTTTTTTTGCTTCTTGGGGGGCAGCTGCCGCCCTGCCCCATGCTAGGTACGCCCATGCTACCCATCATATCTCTAGGGCAGCCTTTGCCAGACTGATCCTCCCTAGAAGCTTGGAACTACAATACCCATTAGGACACCAGGTTGGCAAAGGCTGCCCTCTGTTCATTTCTATGCTCTCATAGTGTGCTTATTGCTTGATTTGCACTCTTTTGACACATGACTAGAGTGGGCGTGTTTTGCTTATCTCACATTGAGACAGGTGGAAGAATCCTGCCTGGTTTTGTATAACAGTGTCAACAGAGGAATAGGCAGATGAGACCTCAAAAACACAGCTACACACATACAAACCAAGCGTGGGGTCTGGAAGAAGAGGGGATAGGGGAGATCAGGGGATATTTGTTATCAGCTACTGATATCATTATGCTTTTCTTTGGATCCTTGGCTTGTAAAACTGAAAAACCCACCCACACCACAGCCTCTTAGACCCAGCTGCTTCTACCAGAGGCCTGATGTTAGCAAGTAGCTCTCTCTGCTTTTCCTCTTCCTGCCAGCTTCCTCTCTCACTCTTACCTCCCTTCTGCTGCTGCCCATATACGGCTGACATACCATGGATAAACACTCAGTGGCTTGTAAATACATGGGGTGGGCTTGAAGACAGCATAGATACAGCTGGAAGAGAAAAATTCAGCACTTCATCTAATGTTAATATTAAATGACCTTGTCAACCTCTTTTTAATATTCAATCATTCCATCACCGAAATACTCTCTATTTTATTCTGCAAGGTGTTCAGGGCAGCATGCCCCCTTTCAAGCATTCTATACAGGCTTCAACCTTTAGTGATGTGGTTACCCAAAACTCAGTGTATGCCTAAGTTATTAACAGTATAGTATATCGTATGTATGCCTGACACATTAAGGAAAATCAGTTGGATAACAAATTTGCATAATTTAGCAGTTTTGTAGTTTGGAAAATTGGAGAAAATCTCACCTTAATTTCTTCCACTTCTTCATAGTTTTGTTTTATGTTTTTTTCCTATTTTTTATGTTATATTTTATATCTTTGCATGAAGTTACTCATTAAAAATACTTTAAAGCTAAGAAGGTTATACCGTATTTTTCTGTGTATAAGACCCTTATTTTTGGGGACCCCAAATTAAGAAAACGGGGGGAGATTGCCCAGAGTCATTGAGCTTTTTTGGGGGGTGGGGATTGCCGACAATCTCTCACCCGCCTGATGACCGCCACTGTCAATCACACACCTCGCCTAAGTCAACGATTGTCTGCCTGCTCACCGCCAGCACCAGCCAATTGCACACCCAATTGCCGCCCCTGCAGCCAATCGCCAGCAGGCCTTGCCGCAACCACTAATCACCCGCCCAATCGCCACTGACAATCTCCTGCTAGCGGCTGCCACCAATCGCCCGTCCCCCTCTGCACTATTCGTGTATAAGACAACCTCCAATTGTTTACATTTTTTATAATAAATAACCATAGTCTTATACATGGAAAAAATTGGTATTTGCTTTTTAGAATGCAGGGCTCTTCGAACATTCTGCTAACAGTGCCATCGTTTTTGCTGTTCTGCTTCCAAGAGTTACAAACCATTGCCCTCCCAATATTCAAAAAGATGGCCAGCTTCTATAGACAATTTGTATAGTTCCATGAGCCAGCATGGAGAGTGCTCCATTCTCAGTGCCCCATTTTACCAACCCTGTGGCACCAGACTTCTGGTACTCAGATTCAGTAATGGGCTGTTGGATTCAGAAAGTAAGGGCTATCAAGGAGAGACTTTGTCACATAAAAACGAGAAGGATTGAGAATCAGATTACATACCTGAGAACAACACAATTGCCCAAATGTTATATTGAATCAGGGAGAGGATAGCAAAATATTTTAAGGCATAAAAGAAATATGAATATTTCTTATACTTACACCAAGACTGCTAAAGCGAAGACAGATGGCAGGGAAGAACCCAAACAGGAAAAGGAGACTAGCCAGAAAGAAGAACAGAGACTGGTAAGGCAAAAATAGAACAGCTAAAGGCAGTGCTTTTTATACAGAAAAAATGGTGCTGGTAATCACCATGAAGTTGTTACAGTAAGTGCCACACTTTTAACATTAACAAAGTGCTGGTACTACAAACCTTTGAGTACCCCCAGAAAAATGTACTGGCTAAAGGCAACAAGTAGTCATTCATTCATTCATTCATTCAGCCTTTATTGTCATAATTTAGACGATAAAATCATAAAAGACGGGGGACATCCCAACCCAATTTTCTTTCATTTACCTAGGAACAGAAGTTTTGCAAAACCCCAGTGTGATATGCGCTCTTATGGATTGGGAAGTAGAATCAGTTCCTTATTCCAGAGGATTTGTTGGAAAGGCAGCAAAATGTCACCTGCAGGAACTAGGCTCCTGTGGACAGACCAGAATAATAACAATGGCTTTTGTTTTGCATATTGACCTTTTTGCAAATTAATTTTTAAGATTTTTCTGTACGTTTGACAATTCAATACTGTAGAGGGTTTTTTGGAGAAAACTTTCTGCTTTGTTCCTTTAATTCACCAAACTCTGCCAATAAAGGCGGGCCTTAGGGTCTCAAAATTCAGTGATGCCCATTGTGATGCCAAAATTTGCTCCCCTTTCCATTCTACATAATAGCTGTGGATCCCTCTGCAGCACCACCAAGGCTTCACACCCAAACTGGTTGTGCTCCCCTAAATCTGCCTCTGTTGCTGGAGTGCTATTCTCAAAGGCATTCTTCACACGTAAGAGCATTACAATTGAGCCAGTAACCTTTATGTTGAGTACCCCACATACTGAATAAAAAATTCCTTCCAGTAGCACCTTAGAGACCAACTTTGTCATAGGTATGAGCTTTCGTGTGCATGCACACTTCTTCAGTACACTGAAACAGAAGTCACCAGACCCTTATGTATAGTCAGAGGGTGGGGGTGGGGGTATTACTCAGAAGGGTGGTGGGAATGGGTGATTGGCTGATAGGAGTGGTAAACCTGTTGACGACTGTTAACGACTGCTATTGGTCTTGCAGGAAAAAGCAAGGGCTGAAGTGCTAAAGAAAGCTTTATCATGTATAATGAGATAAGAATCCAGTGTCCTTATTCAGACCAGGTCTCTCCATGGTTTTAAGCTTGGTAATGAGTTGCAATTCAGCAACTTGTCTTTCCTGTCTGTTTCTGAAATTTTTCTGTAATAAAACAGCTACTTTGACCTGTAACCCACATACTGAGCCATTCATAGGTGACAGGCAGCTTTGGGACAGTTTGTGAACATTCATGCAGTGAGAATTTTTAGAGGATATACCTGGTGCCCTCCGGACAACAACTCTCAGCCAGAATGATTGTGTTGGCCCATGGGAACACAATGGGAAATAGCTAATGGGAAGTGTAGTCCTCACTTGGAGGACCAGGTTGGCGAAGGAAGGAAAAGGTTCTCCTAAAGCAGGGGTGGAGTAACCTGTAGCCCTCCAAATCTCGTTGGACTCCAATTCCCATCAGCCCCTGTCAAGGAATGAGGGGTAGACTGTGGCCCAACAACATCTAGAGGGGGGCAGGTTCCCTACCCATGTTCTAAAGGAGGATTCTGTGTCGTCATCATCATCCTCCTCCTCCTCCTCATTATTATTATTATTATTAATGGCATTTTCATCCCATCATTTCTCTGAGGAGTTTGGGGCAGGATACATGGTCTTCTTCCCACCATTTCATTTATTATGTTTTCAGAAATTATACATAGGAAATGTTGTGCGGATGCCTGATTATTGTCTTCCAAAGCAACTATTCTGAACTTAAAAATGGAAAGCGTAATGCTGGTGGTCAACAAAAGAGGTTTAAAGACTGTCTCAAGGCAAAAAAAAATAAAAATGTAGTATAAACACCAACAACTGGGAAACACTGGCCTGTGAGCGCTCCAGTTGGAGAACAGCCTTTACCAAAGGTGTCATGGACTTTGAAGACACTCGAACTCAGAACGCAAGGGAGAAACGTGCTAAGAGGAAGGCACAATTAGCAAATCCACACCGTGATCAACTCCCGCCTGGAAACCAATGTCCAGGGCCGGCCCTAGGGCAAGGCTGGGTGGCGCAGGGCACCAGGGTGCCGGGCTGCAGGGGGGCGCCGCGCTGTGTGCTGCACCCACCAGCCAGCCGCGCTGGCAAACGGGGGGGGGGCGCCAGAGGGATCGTTGTACCACGCTGCCCGGGCGCCCGATATGCTTAAGACGGCCCTGCCAATGTCCCCACTGTGGAAGGATGTGTGGATCCGGAATTGGCCTCCACAGTCACTTACGGACCCATTGTTAAAACCGTGTTTATGGAAGACAATCTTACTCGAATATGAGTGATCGCCAAAGAAGAAAGAAGAAGATAAATAGTAGAACATTATGCCTACTTGCCCCTCTAATAAGCCTCAATGTAGATATTGAGGAGTAGCATCAATTAAATATCTTCAGGAGAAAGAAGCATAATTTCTTCCCTGTGGCTGCAGTGAAAGCTACATCTGCTTCTACAAGACACAGCAGTAAAAGGTGGGGGGGGGGGAGGCCTTTTTTGGTTGTCTGACTGTATTCCACTTCCTGAAGGACTGAGGTATTTTGTGAAGAACTATCACCACCTTGTGGCCTAGTGTTGCATATACAGTAATCTTTTTATGACAAGGAATATGTTGAACAGTGTTTCCTTTATATAATGCTAAACCCTCCATGTAACTTTTACCTGGCAGGTTTTTTTTTAAAAAAAAGTAACCAAAAGCATTCTCAGAGGGCAAAACTGCAAATGATAGCAGAGATGTGTGAATGAATCACCCTCCCTTTACACCGCCCCCCTCAAAATAGAAAATGGAGGAGGGCTAAATCTGGATTTGGATCACAGCACAGAGATGTGTGTCTTTTAGACTTTTCTCTTATGAAAATTGCCACCTGAGACCGCTGTTTGCCTATAAATCTACATCAGGCACCCCCAAACTGCGGCCCTCCAGATGTTTTGGCCTACAACTCCCATGATTCCTAGCTAACAGGATCAGTGGTCGGGGAAGATGGGAATTGTAGTCCAAAACATCTGGAGGGCCGAAGTTTGGGGATGCCTGATCTACACAGATAGTTTTATTTTGTGTTTTTAACAGGGCAAATAGTGGCTCTTGGTGAGATTTTTATTAGGAAAATGGTGTAGGGCCAGGGAGGGGGGTTAACACCTTTACCTCAGACCACACTTCTGTTTCGGCTCATGCCCCCACTCCCAGCTGCTATTTGGGAGTGAGAGATTAGGGACACATGAATGCATCTCTGTTATCATATCTAATTTGGCTCGGGGAAAGGCTACAAATTTAAGGGGAGCAATAGCAGGGAAGGGCTGTTTCATCCCTTCTCTCTTAGGGCCATGTTGTTTTCTGCTCAAAATTTCTCCAGTCTGCTTTTTCTCTGCAGTAGGAAAATATGTAGATATCCCTATACAGTGGTACCTCGGTTTATGAACACAATTGGTTCCGGAAGTCTGTTCATAAACTGAAGCGTTCATAAACTGAAGCAAACTTTCCCATTGAAAGTAATGGAAAGTGAATTAATCCTTTCCAGATGGGTCCGCGGCGTTCGTAAACCGAAAATTCGTAAACCGAGGTGTTCATAAACCGAGGTTCCACTGTATTGCATTATTATTGCTTATCATTATCATTATTGCATTTATATCTCACTTTTATTCCAAGTCTCTCCTCCTCCTCATTTTATCCTTTTGGCAATCTTGTGAGGTACATTAGCCTGAGAGACAATGACTGGCCCAAGGCCACTCAGTGATCTTCATGGCAGAGTCAAAATTTGAACCTGGGTCTCTCTGCTCCCTAATCCCTGGTCCAGCAATAGATAACCACTACATCACATTGGCTTCCACATACTTAAATTATATATGTATACACAGTGCTTTTTTCATTAAAAATGTTTAGTGGTACTCTGATTTTGACTCAAGAAAACCACCATTTTATAGTTCAAATTGGGAAAAATAAATACAGTAAATGAACAAAAGTACAAAAATTCACAAAATGTTTAGGGGTATGCGTACCCCTGCATCCCCCCAGAAAAAAAAGCACTGTGGCTTCAGTTCTGTAAATGATTACTTGGGGCTCAACAGGACTTACTTTTGAGTATACATGTATAGGATTGCAGTAGGATGGCACTATTAACTAGTTTCAGGTGTCTTAAACTGAGCCAATCAAAGATAACTTCATGACATGGAATAGTAACCAAACTGAAAGACAGGATTCTAAAGATTAGGATGGACCAAGGACCAAGGTGAAAAGGCAACTAGTTGAAGACTGTTACAGTTCCCATCTATTATTGACACCTGCTGGCTGAATGCCACCAGAAACAGGACTGAAAAGATTCTTGCAAGATGAGGCTTTGAAAAGTGATCTGTGGCATGAACACAATGAATCCTAGGCATTGTGAACTGAAAAAAGAAAAGAAATTTTAAAGCAGTGTGAAGTAGCCCTTGGCTTGGACCAATGTTAGAAGAATAGCAGCTATAATGTTCAGATTGCATTAAGTTTTCTCTTGGGTGTATCAATAAGAAACACCCTGTGAAAATATTTGAAGTACAATACAGTGTGACCTTGGTTTATGAACACCTTGGTTTATGAATTTTCGGTTTACGAACGCCGCGGACCCATCTGGAACGGATTAATTCACTTTCCATTACTTTCAATGGGAAAGTTCGCTTCAGTTTATGAACACTTCAGTTTATGAACAGACTTCCGGAACCAATTGTGTTCATAAACCAAGGTACCACTGTATGGCAATCAGACTTTGGGGCAGATAGTTGTGGTGAGAAACACACATCTTGCTGGAGTTTAATTCATTTATAAGCTGCTACTCCATTCTGCTCTCTCAGTGCCAGGGCTGGTCCAGCCCTTTGTGGATATAAGAATCCTCAGGGAGCCTACATTATTACTGATATATTAATTACCTAATGTCAAGGAGCCAAATCAAGAGCATGTGGAAAGGCAGAAGGAAGGAATTATAACTGTATACTATTTCATCCACAGAGATGATGACTTGGCTCAGTTACAGAATACATCACTGACAAGATTTAGGCAACCCTCTATATGTTTGTTAGAATTTATACATAAGCTGTGGAACTTTTTTTAATTTACAAATGGAAATAATTTCAGGGCATGTGGCATGACAAAACAAAAGTAATAATCTAAGCTACAATTCCCTTTCTAGGCAGATGAAGAAAGATCCAGATTTACCTCTGCATGTGTTTGAAAATAAAATGTAAATGTTCATTCTGGGTCTTTAACACCCCAACCCTATAAAGTCCACTTGCTCCATGGAATTTCAACTTGCTTTGCTGTTCTCCAAAGCCCACAGTTCACAAAATGTTGTCACTTACTTTATCTCTCAGCCTCAATTCCTCATCTATCGAACTAGATAAGGCTTCATTGATGAGGACCTTTAAATTTCCTTGTCCCTGAATGTTTTGGCCACTTAAACTCAGCGTTCGAAACTCCCAATGTTCTAGGCACATTTTGTGACAGTGAATTTCATTAGCGTGAGCAGATTCTGAGCTCTGGGTGCAGTATTGTGCCTAAAATTTCAGATTAAAACTGCAGAGTGGAAGGAAAGGAAGACCTTTCCCTGCCTCCCCACTTGCAGCTACTCTCTGAAGGCTGGAGAGAAGAACCTCTTAAGAATATTAGGGGGGTGGACAGGGGAAGGGCTAGAATAGACCATGTGAAAAATGAACATATTTCAGCTGAAGTTTGTTCATTTTCTGTTTTGTATTCTTGTTATTAAAAAGTGTGCCTTTTACCTTCTCGCTAGTTTCTAACACTGTTTAAACTGCATGGTGAAATTCATCACCAAATGTTATTAAAATAACTTTATCCGATGCCATAGAATATATTGGGGTTTTTTTTAAGACACACAGGCTTCCTTTGTGCAAGAGAAAAATAAAAGTATCTGAAATTAAAAAGAATCCAGGTATTCTTATATCTGAATTTACAACATGCAATTCAGACTCACAACACAGCAGCCTTGAAAAGATGACATGAATTCCATGTGCACATCTATTTACCTAAGCATATGTGACTCCAAACTACTCTTCTGTTTCTGCATCAGTGCATTGGAAGGTCTGCAGAAAGGTCAATGATCATTTGATCAGATTTCAGCTGACGAGCCAAGAGGAATCTGGCCTTTAAAGGAACCAGGCTTAAAATCATGCGGCTTTGCTTGTTACACAATTAAATTATGCACTCCAATGCAGTATTTCAGAGTTGGCACAAAACTCCCCAGACTGTATTAAAAATATCTCTTTTCTCAATCCATCTTCTAATCCAAAGTGACATACCTGCAGGGCTTGGGAAGCATGCTGCCTCCTCTTACTGGTGAGCCTGGAGTAATTTTCCTGATTAAGCATTCACGCTAAGGAGCTCATGCCACATCTTCCCCTTAAAAGCATACCACCAGGATTCCTTGTAAGTATATTCCTGAAAAGGGGAGATGGGATACAAGCAGGAAAAACAGTCATCCCATAACCACCACCACAACAACCTAGAAGTATCAACCAACACACACTACATACATAGATCCACAGTGGTGTGCTTTGCCCTACACAGTATTCCAATAAAAAGCAGTGTGACAATATCCACACTGAAATTTACTGGAAACTAATGGAAGGACTACACAAAATCCACATTTGTGAGGATTTTGCTGGTAATGGATTTTTCAGTTCTGTTAGCATAATGTACGTAATAAGGTTTGCCTTCCTAAAAGTTATCCATATTACCGTAATGTGGCAAATAGTACTATATACCACTTCCAAATGCCCTTACCTGGGGTTCGATAGGTGAGAAAAGCTTGACTTCCTGTGATTCTCAAGATCTAGCTATTTTTTTTCATGTCACTTTGGGTCACTCCAGCTGTAATACTATACCCACTTACCAAGGTATAAGTCCCATTTAGTTTAGTGGGATTTATCTCTGAGTATTTATAAGTTTGGGCTGCTAGGCTGCAACCCTAGGCACACACCTGGGAGTAAGGTCCCATTGAGGATAAAGGGATTTATTTCTGCGTAAACATGCATTGGCTTGCACTGGGCTGATTGTGGGAAATTTCAAATCCTCACGAACAATCCATTAGTCACTCATGTGTGCTATTGACGTTAGTCAAAGAGAACTCCCCTAGTAAGAACAATTGCATCACTGCTAGAAATCCAGTAAAACAGAGCTTCATAAACAGCAGCTACAGTCATCACAAACCACGGCAAAAGAGATACTGCTTTTGCATACTATTAGCCATTGGGCTATTTCCAATGTTAGTCATACCTGACCCATTGAAATTCATGGTCATAACTAACTTAGGTCCTGTAATTACATTTGCCCATGTATGTTACGATTATGCAGTTGGGAGTGAGTGGATGGAAGTGGTTTTCTACTCACCCACTCATGGTAAAAGGCTGCTCTGCTATAGAACTGAGCCCCTCAATTAAATATAAGGACTGCAGGATTTGGCAGGCTATGAATTTTCAGACCTGGGCAGTAGAATTTGTTACATGTGTTCAGGTTTGATTTTCTCCTGTAAAAAATACTCCATCACAGCAAGAAGCAATCAGTATTGTGCCCCGTGGGTGTGGGGTGACCTTTTTGGGAGACAAGGCAGCAACGCGAAAGCATTTGTCTAAACTCTTAAAGGCTTAAGGAGGCACGTTGTCTGTCCAAGGGACAATACTTATATGGGGCAGTGGACATATGCCAAACACCCAGATTACCTATTAACAAAAACTCTTTAGGAGCTGGCCTCTGGGATTTCCTCAGGAAACAGACCAAGTAGAAGGACAGGGATTATAAACACTGATTTAAAACTTGCTTGTTACGGATTGGGGGGAGGGGCAGATGAAAATAAAATATGCTGCTTTATGCAAAAAAGTCAAATGTAGGGGAAAAAGAATAAATGTTACAATAACATTTCAGAAGAGAGATTCTCTTCTCTCAGTGACTTGACTCCCAAATGCTTCATATGGATCCTTAAATTGCTGCTGAGAGACTTCCCTTTGTGGATATACAGTATTTCTATCTGTGGAGGCTTTTTGAGCAAGCAAACAAAGAGGTATAATAACAAAAAATAACAACCTATAATGGATCCAATAACTTCTCCATCACTTTCCATTATTGAATGGTGTCACTGAATGTCAGCATTGTCTGTACCAGCCACAAGACCTGAGATTGCCTCACTATGCTATAGGAGTGCCCTGGCTGTCAACTCGACACAGAACGGTAACAAAGGAATTCAAGAGCATCTGCTTGTCCCTAGGCCTAAACTATTTAGGGTTGCCAGACTCAATAGAGGACAGGACTTCTGTGCCTTTAATTGCCCTGCTCTCTTTTGAGCCTGGAAACCTTAAAGAGAAACCAGCAGACCCTTTGTTTAATTTCCACGCAAAGGGTCTGCTGGTTTCTCTTTAAGGTTTCCAGACTCAAAAGTGAGCAGGGCAATTAAAGGCACAGAAGTCCTGTCCTCTATTGAGTCTGGCAACCCTAAAACTATTCTACAGTCTGCTTTTAGAAGTGGAACGATCTGTTTCGTAGGATGAGTGTAAAAGAACTTCTGTTTTGAAGTTCATCATAAAAAAAGGGTGTATGCAGACCCGTGCTACTGATGGATTTTGGTATTGCGGGAGAAGAAACCTGCAATTTGCTTCCTGCATCTGTGACTGTAAGTTTAAGCTCTTTATTTGGTTGGCAGCTCTTTGGACTATTTTTTAATGCCTTCTCTGTGCAGAAAAGGGCACAGAATAAAGAGGAGTAAGCAAGGGGTGAACAGCAGGCAGATTACAAGCAGAGAGGATTGGAACAGAAGGGAAGACTTTAAGAAAAGGATGAAGTAATGTTTTTTTCTAAGGAAATAAGGGGAACTCCCACCTGCATTCAGAACTGTTGTCTCTGAAACAACTTGCTTGCCTTCCTTCCATTTTTGGCCCCCTTTTTAGAACTCCACTTTCTTTTCCTATTCTAGAATCTTCAGTCTCATGTGCTTGCAAAAACTGGCTGATGACCCATTATTTCTGCAGCTGCTACCTACATTTAAAGGACATGGTTCCCTTCCCTAGAGAATCCTGGGAATTGTAGTTTACCACTTAAGAGTTGCAATTCAAGGCAACTTTTTAAAACTGCAGTTCCCAGGATTCTTTGCGGAGGGCGCATGTGCTTCAAATGTAGGGTGTGGGTGACTCAGGGCTCATCCACACTTCTGCTTTCCCGTGCCTAGAAAGCATGTGTCTGAATGGTTTTCTGCTTGTCTCTTGTTTTCTAGGCATGGGTCTGAGTGGTTTTCTGTTGGTCCCACTGTTTTCCCCAAGACAACCCACTCTTTCACACTGATTTGGAGCAAGTACCAATCTGCAGAAAACCCAATTACATTTGCTCCGATTCAGTGGTAAGGCTTGGGTTTCCCTGGGAGAAAGCAGCAAGCTAAGCAGAAGTCTGGATGAATCCTCGGAAGAATAAGGGAGCAAAAATACCAGAGGTTTCAAAAGGATTGGAGTAAATTTGTGGATTACTTAAAGGAATATTGCAAAAACGTGAAGACACTGGTAGGATTAACATAAAAAACTACAACATAAAGAATAGATATCCCTTTCTCTGAACAAAATTAGAGTTATTCAAGAGAAAGATAGGGGACAAAATGGGGAAAGCGCATAAAAACAAAAGAAGAAAATCGAAAACCGAGTGAGAGGAATAAAGGAAGTCGTGTTCGGCAGAATATTAGAAGTGTTCGAGTATTAGAAGAGTATTAGAAGTGTTCGAAAGAAACATTAGCATGTATTAGAAGAATGTAATATTATTATGATAACAGATGTATGTATTGGTAAATAGAAGAAGTTGTCTGTTTCTGTTATTCTTGTTATATTTGTTTTTTTATATGGGAAAATAATAAAAATTAATATGGGGGATAAAAGAAGTCTGGATGAGTCCTCAGATATGGAAAAATAGGCATGATCTTTAACCTCTTTTTTCCAATACAGTGGTACCTCTGGTTACGAACTTAATTCATTCTGGAGGTCCGTTCTTAACCTGAAATCGTTCTTAACCTGGTAAAGTTCTTTACCCGAGGTACTACTTCTCGGTTAGCAGAGTCTGTACCCGAAGTGTTTGTAACCCAAGGTGTTTGTGACCCAAGGTATTTGTAACCCGAGGTGCCACTGTACTACTAACCGTCCAGCTTGTATAATGCATGTTTGTTCTGTTGACCATACGACCACACACAAAGTACTTTTTCTTTGGTTCCTTCCAAATTCTGCATGGCTTTGTTAGTTTAGTTTAAATTCCAACTTGTCGGCATCTGATTCAGATATGATTTGCATCCATCTCTCCATTTTTGATTAAGCTTCAACAAATGCAGGGCAAGAGCATTTCAGGCCAGGGCTTCATGGGCGTACCCACTGCAGGGCGGGGGGGGGAGCTGCCCCTCCCTAGAAGCAGGGTGGTGGGTACGCCCATGCTTCTCCCCTCCCGCCTTCTTCTCGGCAGAGCTTCTGAAGTGACGCCGCTTTGCGGCACAATAGGAGATCGCCGCGGTCGGCGGGGACGCGGCTGAAAGCAAGCCCCCCCCCCCGAGCACGACAGCAGCTGGCCTAACCGCAGAAGCGCGGTGGCGCTTCAAAAGACAGGCGGCGGTGGAAACAGGCGTCCCCCACGCTAGGAGTTGCGGGGCGGGGTGGGCTTGAACAAGGCTGCGCACACCTACTCACAGCTGATTGGCGGGAAGCGCCCGCCCAAGCGCACACCGGAGGGAGCGCAGCAGCGCGACAGCAAGCCCAGCGGCCACGGAGGTGGCTGCCGGAGGCGAAGAGAGTGGAGCGGAGCGGAGCCTGGTAGCTCGCGGCGCATGTCCCTTGGCCAGAAAAGCGCTGCCACCACTCCCTTCCCGTCGAGTCGTTTCCTGGGTGCACTCCTTCGCTTTGCTTTTTAGTTTCTGTCGGCGCTGCTGCTGCTGCTGTTTTCCTCGCTGTCCAAAGTTCAAGGTGGGGGGGGGGGATTCTGTAGCCCCGCCCATGTTCCCACTTCATGGCCCCTCCCCTCCCATGCCTTAGCCCCGCCCCTGAACGACCATGACTCCCCCCCTAGATTTGATCCTGGGTACACCCCTGTAGGGCTTCAGTGCCTACTCAAAAGTGCAATTCCTGACAGTCTACAGGCATCCTGTATCATTTCAGAGAGGCTTCTTGAGTGCTTGTCATTTTCTCATATTCTAGAGAACAGTAAACTGCAAAGAACCTGAAAGGAGTACTACCGCATTTAGAATGTTTTGAAGCCATCCACTAAGTTGCCCTCAAAGTTTGCAGGGTGCATTGTTCATAAAATGATTCTTACAGTAATGGAAAATCATGTCATTAGATACCAAGCAGAGATCATAACAATATATATGAATTATTTGATTATTAATTTCCTTATTGTTACACACACACTTACAATAAATCTGTTCAGTATATTATCCTTTTACTATCAAGCATTTCATGTGGTTTGTGGTTGCTGAAATTAGTCTTCAAAGTGCCACAAGACTCTGGGAATAGATAGCAGTGATGTTATCTTATTTAATTCATATTATTTATGCACCCATAATCCTGCCAAAATACTGATACATACTGTTAGCATGCCTGTACCTGCTTTTACTAAATTTCATAATTAGCATTAATCAGCAGAGTCAAAACTTGTCAGGCCCAAATGTAAGTACAGTAGCTGCATATTCCTTGGACTAACATGAAGGAAAAAGAAAGTTTATCAAATAATGACTAGATTAAGAGATTATACATTTGCATTGCACTTTATAAAAGATCTTGAAAGCGATAGTAATCAAATTATGCATATTCTTCAAAGCCTGGAAGGAATATTTTAGACTGTTTATTCTAGGAATGAAACATGTGGCTATAGCTGTACAACAACACACTCTTCCTTCTTTAAAATAAAATAAAATAAAATAAAATGGGTTTTATCTAGTGATGCCTCTGTGCTAACAGAAAACACTGTTGTGCAAGCCACAACGGTGATTTTTTGTGAGTCCTCCTACTCTAGTCGCCCCACAGCAGACAAAACGTTGCAGAAACACTCAAGTTACATTCTTGAGTCCCTGAGGAAAGTTTCCACTAAAACATGTTTTTTAATCATTTTTAATTATTTTTTGGTTACAGGTAGGTATACCATACCAAAATAAAAACTTAGTTGGTCTTTAAGGTGCTACTGAAGGAATTTTTTATTTTCCTTATTTTTTCCTTATTTTTTCATACTATTTAAGAAGTGGGATGGAGACCCTCCAGTCTCAAAACTCCTATCAGCCCAAACTAGCATGGCCAATGGTTAGGGATTATGGGAGTTGTCATCTCTGGAAAAAGAGGGAAGGTTTAAAAAGAAGAGAATGATTAAACATGTATGTAGAGTATAACCAGGTGCTGAGTACAAGCATTTTTGACCACATCCAGCTTACCTCCATCCATGGTTCTTATATTCCAGGTTCCTATGCAATATTTTTCTTTACAGCATCAGACTTTCCTTTCGCTTCCCTACAAGAATCCCTTCCTCTCAGCTTCTCAGAGGCATCTGACCTGTTGCTGTTGATAACAGGATACGGGACTTGGCGGACCTTGGTAGTAGCGGCCCAAGACATTTTGATGCCAGAGGCAGAGCAGCAAAAACACCAGTGGCATATGGATGGGGGGGGGGGAAGCGGAGGGGTGCTCCACCCCAGGTGTCATGCCTAATGGGTGTGTGATAACATCGCCCCCAGGTGGATTTGCCCATGCGCCGATCCGCTCGGGGAGCGATTTTGTCACCTCCCCGGGCTGATGACCGCTGCGATGATCTGCTCAGGGGCGATTTCGTCACCATCCCCGGGGATAACCAACGCAATGATCCTCCCAGGGGGCAGATCGGCCCGCCGCCTGGGAGGATCACCCCGCCCTTGTGTGCACCGCTCCAGGTGTGCGACCGCCTAGCTCTGCCACTGAATAGCACCTTCCCCCACAAGTCAAGCTGGATAGTACCCAAGTCCCCTAGAGGCACTAGCAGTCATAAAAAAAGATGCAGCAACTAACAACTTGCTCTCCTTTTATGATATCCAAAGGCAGCTGCTTGAGGTGGCCATCTTGCTTTGCCTAATGGCATGGCTGTGTTAGGGTTAGAAGAAGCAAATGAGTCGCATCAGCAGGAGCTGGCTGAGGGACTTACACATAGAGCCATACCAAGACTTAAACAAATGCTTGGTTTAATGGAGAAAGTAAAAATAACAAAATTAAATTAGGCTTACACAAACCACCCACCAAGAGCACACTGGGAAATCACCCAACACAGAGGCAACACACAACACCCCTGATATACCCTGCATCATCAGCTTCACAGCAACACCTGTCGAGCTGCTCCACAGCTGCAGAGCCCCAGTCACTAAATCTTTCCTGACTCTTAAAGGTACAGTGAAACAATAATGACACTTTTACACAATCATTCAACAGGCTGGCCCTGCTGGAGTTCGACCTGATCTACTAAGGCAGTTCCTGTGTCTTTACATTCTAAGCCTCACTTAGATTTCAAATCAGTTTGGGTATATGTGGACATATTGCAAATGCAAATTTTGGGCTGTCGTTATAAAGGTGTATCTTGAAGCTACACCCCATCCCAGAATGGGTTCAGTCATGCAAAGAGCATTGTGCATCACAGGTGTGTTTTTAAGTAATATACAAGAGCCTGCTGGTTTTTCTGCTCTTACCAGCACAACATGCATGTTTTCACTTAATGGTAATAATCACCTTGACTGTGAGTGTCTTTTGTATAGTACAATGGACCATAATTTCCATACAAATTGCTGGCATTAGCAGAGAGCATATTCTGCACTTCCAGGCAGAATTACTCTTTATGGGAATGCCATACACCTGAAGGACAGCAGCTTGTGGCAATACAGTATAGTTATGGCAAACAGGGAGAATGAAACAGAGAACTGGATTTGTATTTGTGTGTGTGTGTGTGTGTGTGTGTGTGTGTGTGTGTTGTTTTTGTATGAGCACTGTGGAATGTGTTCTAATCCTTTACTACAGAGCAATATTCTTACCTCTTAAGCAAAAAGGAATTGCTTCTTACTCGGGGCTTATCTATACACACCTCTTTTTTAACATTTAAAAAATGTGTATTTGTTTGCGAGTTTAGTATTTGTTTTGTACATTTATATCCCACCTGTTTACAAAATGACACTCTAGGTGGGCATTAACAACCATGTGCCTTAAAAAAAAGACAATACTGTTTTCAGTCTTGTGTCCAATCCACATTGTCTCAGTGTTGTGCTTTTGTTGAATAAATAGCCCTTAAAACACACACACCCAATACTTTGCAATATTTTATACCTGAAATAATGAGCTGTTTCCTTCAAATAGGACATTACAGCCATTGCATGGAAAGTTGTGGGGTGTGTGTGTGTGTGTGTCAGCACACACACGTGTACAATGGACACCTAATTGTAATGTGCAGTATGTAGTTATTTTTGTAATGGGAACTTAAGTCATACAATTTGTGTCATAATTCGTGGTCAGTGATAGTAGTCCAGCCTTCATTCCAGGATCATTTTGCGAACATTTTGTTTTACCAGTTCTTTTCTTTGAGGGGTTTTGCTTCCCATGCCGTTTTTTAAAATGTAATTTGTGTCTCCTGCTAATTCAGCTTCTGCCTAGAAACACAGTTAAAATAGTAGAGGGGGGCACCTACACTATATTCCACTGTTAATATGATTTATTCTTTTTGTTTTGTTTTAAGATTTTTTTAAAAAAATCATTCCGGGGGCTGACCATTCTCTCACTATATATCTCCTGTGCAGAAGTTCACATCTTCCCCCATTTTTGTAAGCTGTGCCTGTTTGTGTGGGGACAGGAATATTATTGTTAGTGGGAAGAAGAAGAGGAAGAGGAAGAGGTGATTATTAAAATAATTCAAAATGCCAGAGTTCAGTTGGCCGTTGAACTTAAAAATGAATATGGTACTTTCAGAGTAATTCTTGCTTTTCATATCACATTCTCAGCCCACTTCAAGTGTCAATCCCAGGAAGGGGCATAATGGGTCAAGAAAGTCTGCCTGGTGCCTGCCTGGCTTCTCAGACCTGACCCAAGGTTTGGAACTCTCCAGAGGAAAGTCTGTGTGCGTTGACCTCTCCACACAACAGCTTTCTGTGCAAGTTTGGACCTGGATCATGTCGGGTTCTGCATGTGATGCACACAATTCACACATGAAGTGACCTCTAGTTACAGTTAAGTTGCTGTTGCTGGTGAGAGTGAATGCGAGCACGGAAGGGAGTGATTCTGGAAACAGTAGCGGACAAAAGGAAAAGAACCATTTGAAAAATTGTAGGCAGGAAGAGAACACTACTGGAGACAAAAGGATTCCAAACTAGGATATTTATATTTGCTTCATATGCACAGCAGTAGACTCCACAGTCTGAAGAAAACTAATGAACGCAAGAAAGACTCAGTCCTGCTGTTTACAACTTTTTAATTTCTCTTCCATTCTCCCTTTTCACTCTCATGCGCTGTCTATCTCCAAGTGATTTTTGAAAGCATTCATTTCACTCAGAATAGAGCCCTTGAAATCTGCAACTATTTGCTGGTAAGCTTTGTGCTGTCAATGGCATGTAAAATACTACAGGAAAATACATCAGTCAGCCATCAGGAGCAATGTACTCTCCAAATGAAAATGCCTACGTCTTTTCTTGAAATCCTCCAGCCGGGAGCCTTGAGCCTATGAAGTTTTCTGCTGTACATTTCTCCCTCTGCACCAGCTGCTGAATAAAATCTCCCATGGCTTCTGAGGAACAGTTTGGCTTATTATTTATAATTTTAAAAATAACAACAACATGCTATCCCTCCCTCCCTCCCTCCCTTACTTCCTTCCCTCCCTACCTTATTGTGTCAGTCAAGTTTATATTGTGACTCTGTGGGTCTAGGAATAGGAATAGACTTTGTAAAACAAATTGTGTGCAGCACCTAGTTATTATTGGTGACTGAATAAATAAGATTATGATGGTGGTGAGGATGGTAATAAAGGCAAGGTGGAAGGTCTGTGGCCCAGTGGTAGAGCCCATGCTTTGCATACAAGCGGTCCCAGGTTTAATCCACTCTTAATTCCTTCTAACTTTAAACTTGTTAGGGAATGTTATCAGTTTGAAGTCCATAAGATAGAACACTGGACCATTTTTGGAAAGGAGTTAAAAATATAGGTGCTAATATCTGAAATACAGCAGGGCACTGAAAGTTAGGTGCTTTCATTGTCTGTTAAAAATGCATTTATTCACACAGGCATTTTCTGGCCGCTGATACTCAGCTGTAGATATTTCTCTGTATTTGGATATTGTGTCTTGTTTTAATGTAGTCTTACTGTTGTTGTTTTTTTTACATTGAAAGGAGTCACAGAACATGCTGGTCAGCAGATCACCCACAGTTCAAAGTCTGAGGTATCACTTCATTAGCAAAACCAGGACCTCCACAGGCTGGGTTGAGTTTCAGGCCTAATGAGCTCATTCCCTGTGAAATCAGTTGCTGAGATTGAAAGTCCCTGCCTCTCCACAGCTGTCTAAGTCACCTCCTCTCCAGGGCATTTCCCAAGCAATTGGAGACTGTACCTGCATACAGTTTGTCACTGCTCTGTCCATTTCAGCCCTCTTTTGGTTCTGGGAGATGGGAGGGGGAGACCTGTGACTCTGCACTAGCCTGACTCATCTCTGCCTCTTGGCCTCCCTCCTTCCACACTCCTGCTTTAGCTTCTGCTTCCAATTCTGGACTTCTCTCTGCCACAGGCTCTCCCAGCTCACTAAGCCCTGTTACTTCCATGGCTCCTGACACCACCTCTTCCCAGTCTTCTCCTTCTGACCACTCATCATTGTCCCACCACCACTCCCTAGGCTCTGAGCCTCCTTCCCCCAGCTAGTCCCTCCCACCATTTTTCTGCATCCAACCAGTCCATGGCAATAGGGTACACCACCTTGGAATGTTCTTTTAAAAAAGTAAACATCATTTGAAAGTAATTCTGAGTAAGTAAATGTCAGTTTAGACGTAGCTTTATACTGATCTATTTTGTTACCACACTTGGAATACCATGTACAGTTCTGGTTCCTGGGAGCTCAAAATAATGAAATCAGACTGGGTGTGCATTGTTTAGCAAAATAACCTTTCTAATTAATAGGATGACCTCTACTAATTCTGCCTTAATCTGATCAAGAAAGCTAGCAGTAGGAAACAGTCTCCCTTTAAACAGCTGGAGCAAAACCAAGACAGTGTCCTTTTCACACCTCCTCCAAGCACCAAAAAGGTTCACAGGCACCAAATAATGTCAGCCAGGAAATCCCATTGCAATGCAAGGCTTCTACAAGGCGGAGGTCTGCTTTAAAGCTGCAATCTAAGTAAAACCCACTGAATACAATAGGACTGACTTCTGAATAGGTGTGGTTGCACTGCCATCCAGGAATGATTAATCCCCTGTGGTGTGTGATGACCAAATGGGTATCAGTAACCTCATGGGGGCTTGGAATATAGACCATACATTTAAAGCACTCTGATACCACTTTAATAGCTATGATGAATCCTGGGAACTGTAGTTAGTGAAGGGTGCTGCAAAAACTAGGTCTTTGGAGTCACCACACACAGGGCCATCTTAAGCGCCCCTGGTGCCGTGCTGTGAGGCGGGTGGGCAGGCACAGCGCGGTTGCCATGGGCGCAGCTGCGCGGCGGACCGGCGGACCGGCCGGCCAGCGGGCGGGCACAGTCGCGGCGCCCCCCCCTGGCAGGCCAGCACCGTGGTGCTCTGCGCCACCCAGCCTGGCCATAGGGCCGGCCCTGACCGCACATCACGTACTACAGTTCCCAAATTCAGATGTGATGCTAGTCTCTGGATATTAGTTCGAATCTGAATTTGAAGCTTTTCAAAGGAATTCTTAGAGAGCTAGAATTTCCAGAAATAAATAATCTCATACAGATTCTCTCTCCACTAAAAGTCAGAGGCAATACAAAGTAACCAATGCAAGGGAAGAAAATAAATACATAAATGAAGATTAGGAGCGGGATTTGGAAGGAAGGATAATTACCAGTCCCTGAGTGGAGCCTTAGCAGGCTTTAAACAAAGGGGCTGTGTGTAGCTCTAGGTGAACAGCTGAAGATTAAATATTTCCCTCCTACACGCAACCATTCCATCCCTGCCTTGCCTGGATTTGCAGTTTCTTGCTGAGTGAGCACGCCCAGTATCCAGTTTGCAATACACACTGGCAGATGGCATGCCAGACATCCCAGAATTTGGCCTCTGCTCGTCTTCCCCCCTGTGTCTCTCCCCTCTGCAATGAGCCAACACAAAGCTGTCAGCGAAAGATAGGCAGCCCCCCTCCTCTCCCCATTTAGAGCTACTTTCTTGAAATTCAGTCAAACCAGTCTGCTCGGATTTTGGATTAAAATAACTTAATTCTCTGTCTGCTGCTATTTCAGCTTTTTTTTTTTTTTAGAAACACATCCCATTTCTAGTACATATTGTTATATCTGTATTTACATACCACATTTCCCACAATTAATACATGGTGTTCAACAGAGGGAAGCAAATTGCTCTGTTTATTTATGGCATTCATAGACAACATTAATACAATATTAGCACACATAAAATTATAATGTTGCAATGTAACATTGTAATAGAAATAGTACCACCAGTACAATTCAATATTAAATGAATGGCTTTTTATATTGGGAGCCAGTGTGGGGCATTGATTAGAATGTTGTATTAGGACTTAGGAGATAAGCGTTCAAATAATTCCCACTCAGTCATGAAGCTCAGTGCAATCCTATATCAAATGTAACCCCCGTTGAGTTCAGTTGCGCTTACTCGCAGGTAAGTGGGTGGAGCTTTGCAGCCTAAGGGTGTGAAATGTAGGCAGGGCCGGCCCTAAGGCAAAGCTGGGTGGCGCAATGCGCCAGGGCGCTGGGCCGCCAGGGGGGTGCCGCGCTGCAGCGCCAGCAGCAGCCACGATGTGTGCTGCACCCGCCAGACAGCCGCACTGGGAAACGGGGCGGGGGGGCGCCAGAGGGATCTTCGCGCCAGGGCGCCAGATATGCTTAAAACGGCCCTGAATGTAGGGTTGCCACCCATCCCTAGAAAAATGTGATCAGCCTTTTTTTAAGGAGATCAGCCACAGTTGTTGGGCTTTTTGGAGGAGCATTTTGGTGGCAGCAGGAGTGGGGTGAACAGCGAGAGAGGCGGTTTGCATAACCTGGGGGGGAGAGTTTTTGTGTGGGCAGAGGCAGGTGGGTTGGAGACAGAGACTCTGAGTCAAAGAGAAGAAGGAGGAGGAGGAGGAGGAGGAGGAGGAGGAGGAGGAGGAGGAGGAGGAGGAGGAGGAGGAGACTTTGGATTTTATACAGTGGAACCTCGGTTTATGAACACCTCGGTTTATGAATTTTCGGTTTATGAACGCCGCGGACCCATCTGGAACGGATTAATTCATTTTCCATTACTTTTAATGGGAAAGTTCGCTTCAATTTATGAACGCTTCAGTTTATGAACAGACTTCCGGAACCAATTACACCCATGTTTCAGTTCATGAACGCTTCAGTTTAAGTACTTCGCGGACCCGTCTGGAACGGATTAATCCACTTTCCATGACTTTCAATGGAAAAGTTTGCTTCAGTTTATGAACGGTTACTCCGCGGACCGTCTGGAACGGATTAATCCACTTTCCATTACTTTCAATGGGAAAGTTCGCTTCAGTTTATGAACGCTTCAGTTTATGAACAGACTTCCGGAACCAATTGTGTTCATAAACCGAGGTACCACTGTATCCTGCTTTATCACTACCTGAAGGAGGAGTCTCAAAGCGGCTAACAATCTCCTTTCCCCTCCTCCACCACAACAAACACCCTGTGAGGTGGGTGGGGCTGAGAGACTTCAGAGAAGTGTGACTAGCCCAAGGTCACCCAGCAGCTGCATGTGGAGGAGTGGAGACACGAACCCGATTCCCCAGATTACGAGTCTACCGCTCTTAACCACTACACCACACTGGTGTAGTAGAGAGGGGGTTTGCATGGCCTTCCCAACCTGTCCTGTGTTTTGCCAGACCTGTCCTTTATTTTGCCTGACAAAAGGTGGCAATGTAGTGAAATGTGACTTTGGCAGCCTTCCACCCCCCAAATCCTACTGTTGCAACAAACTAACTTAGGGGTCCCCAAATGTTTTCAGCTGGGGGCCGGTCCACCACCCTCAGACCCTGTGCTGGGCCAGAGTATATATATTGGGGGGGGGAGCCGAAATCCTATGCACATTGCAGATCAGCAGGTAGCGTGGGCGGCGGGTGGCCAGCGGCAGCGGTGGCGAGGGCCCGATCCAGCCCTATGGCAGGTAGAGCGGGCGATGCAAGGGCCCAATCCCGCAGCAGCGGAGGCAGCGGGGAGAGCCCGATCCGGCCTCGCAGCAGCGGGAGGGCACGATCCCGCGAACGGCGGAGACGGCGGGGAGAGCTGGGTCGCGTGCACAGCAGCGGCGGCGATTGCGGGCCCGATCCGCGGCGGGGAGAGTGTGATCGCGTGCGCAGCAGCAGCCGATCACAGGCCCAGATCGCGGTGGGGAGAGCGTGATCGCGGGCCCGATCCACGACGGCGAGAAGCCGATCACACGTGCAGCGGCAGCAGCAGCATCTGATCGCGGGCCCAATCTGCGGTGGGGAGAGCCCGATTGCATGCACAGTGGCGGCGGCCGATTGCGGGCCCGATCCCTGAGGCCGGCAGAAGGCCGGCCTTGCAGCGGCGGAGGTGGTGGGGAGAGCCAGATTGCGCACACAGCGGCGGCTGATCGTGCAAGGCCGGCAGAAGGCTGGCAGAGCAGCGGCGGCGGTGAGCGTGGGGCAGCGTAAGTCGTTCGGAAGTTGAGGTACCACTGTGTCTTGCAGCAGGGGCTGCTGGCGGCGGAGGGTGGAGCGGCAGCAAATAGGTTTCTCGGGCTGGCTCTGCTCTGGCAAGAAGCGGCTGCTGAAAATGGCAATCAGCCAGCTTAGCACAGCCCCCTTCCTCCTGTACACGTGCAGCTGCTGCCCGCCCATTGGCTGGGGCCTGAAGCACTTCGACTTTTTGATTGGCTGCTACTGGCCTGCCACGGTGAAGGAGAGGGAGGAAATGGCGACGCAGGGGGGGGAAATGGCTTTTGGCTTAAAAAAAAAATTTAAGTGCAGAATGGCCATGCTGATCCCCAGACCTTTCGCAGGCCGGATTGGCAGGCCAATTGGGCCGCATCTGGCCCGCGGTCCGTAGTTTGGGCACCCCTGAACTAACTGAACATCTTTAGGCAAGCCACATTTATTTATTATATTCCTCAGCCTTCATCATATGCAATGCAAAAATAGTTCTACCATCAAAGGCTGTTAAAAGGCCTGATGATATAATGCACACAAACTCTGAATATTTGAAATACACAATAGAAATAATGTTAAGCATTATTGTGTCTCTCATCATGACTTCAATAATGTAGTCAGTAGGTTAAAAGGGAAAAGTGGGCGGATTGCAGAGGCCAGTCATTTCCTGCCTAGCGGAGACAGAATTCCCAAAAGCAGTGTTAAGATAATTATGCCTTGATGCAGGTGTGGTGGTTCTGGACTCATGCCAGTCTGGACATAACAGTCATTACAAGCTTTTATTATGCTAATCACATAGCCTCATCCTCTCGCATGAGCTCTGTACTTGGCAATCTGCCATTTCTGAAAAGCAACCAGATGTGCTGTGAAATAGAGGCTCCTGCTTGCTGCTGAACATTGTCCTTCATGTTTTGGGATGGTAGTGCTATCAAAAGAGATTTTGGAAGGCAAATGCATATGTGAAAACACACAGACTCACTGATCATCCATAGCAAAAAGCCATTTTGTTCACATATGGAAATTCAGCTTCTCTGTTCTTTGGAGGTTGGCTGGCTCTGATGTATGGATGGTTCTATAGCTTTCTGAAGTATAATACCATACTGCTTAGTGCCCCAACACTCTGCATAAATGTTTCTTGCGACTGGTTGCACCTCAATGGGCATTCAGTGTGCTCATGCTATTTACAGGGTTCATAGGAAATCATTGATGTACTGCATACCAAATAGCCGTGTTGGTCTGACGCAGTCAAAACAAAATAAAAAAATCCTTCCAGTAGCACCTTAGACACCAACTATACCAAATATTATGCGAATTTTCTGGAAAGGCTTCTCTTCGTAGGACTTCGGATCCTGGTTAACAAATAATGGATAAATTTATATTTTAAAAAATTAAAAATGTCCAGTAGCACCTTAGAGACCAACTAAGTTTGTTCTTGGTATAAGCTTTCGTGTGCATGCACACTTCTTCAGACCAACATCAGACCAACACGGCTACCTACCTGAATCTAGAACAATGGAGAAATTGTTCACATTAAAGTCTGAACATCTGAATTATTGGAGAATATTGAAGCAATATCTTGCATTTCAGAGAACATCTTGGGCTGTGAGTCCTGGAAGACCTGCTCCCTGCCTTGCAGGCCTTTTACCTGCTAAATGCATGTTGGAATAGGCATGGAGCAGGATGGAAGAGGCATACTTGAAAGTTATTATACTCAGTAGCCTGTAAACAAGAAGCTACAGTTTCTTGTGGGACAAGAAGCTACAGTTATGTGTACTACATAACTGAACAAGAAGCTACAGTTATGTGGGACAAGAAGCTACAGTTATGTGGGACAAGAAGCTACAGTTAGAACTGGATATGGAACAACTGATTGGTTCAAAATTGGGAAAGGAGTACGACAAGGTTGTATATTGTCTCCCTGCTTATTTAACTTATATGCAGAATTCATCATGCGAAAGGCTGGACTAGATGAATCCCAAGCCGGAATTAAGATTGCCGGAAGAAATATCAACAACCTCAGATATGCAGATGACACAACCTTGATGGCAGAAAGCGAGGAGGAATTAAAGAACCTTTTAATGAGGGTGAAAGAGGAGAGCGCAAAATATGGTCTGAAGCTCAACATCAAAAAAACCAAGATCATGGCCACTGGTCCCATCACCTCCTGGCAAATAGAAGGGGAAGAAATGGAGGCAGTGAGAGATTTTACTTTCTTGGGCTCCTTGATCACTGCAGATGGTGACAGCAGTCACGAAATTAAAACACGCCTGCTTCTTGGGAGAAAAGCAATGACAAACCTAGACAGCATCTTAAAAAGCAGAGACATCACCTTGCCGACAAAGGTCCGTATAGTTAAAGCTATGGTTTTCCCAGTAGTGATGTATGGAAGTGAGAGCTGGACCATAAAGAAGGCTGATCGTCGAAGAATTGATGCTTTTGAATTATGGTGCTGGAGGAGACTCTTGAGAGTCCCATGGACTGCTAGAAGATCAAACCTATCCATTCTTAAGGAAATCAGCCCTGAGTGCTCCCTGGAAGGACAGATCGTGAAGCTGAGGCTCCAATACTTTGGCCACCTCATGAGAAGAGAAGAATCCTTGGAAAAGACCCTGATGTTGGGAAAGATTGAGGGCACTAGGAGAAGGGGACGACAGAGGACAAGATGGTTGGACAGTGTTCTCGAAGCTACGAACATGAGTTTGACCAAACTGCGGGAGGCAGTGCAAGACAGGAGTGCCTGGCGTGCTATGGTCCATGGGGTCACGAAGAGTCGGGCACGACTAAACGACTAAACAACAACAACAACAGCCTGTAAACAAGGGCTATCTTCAGAAAGGCACAATCAAAAAATTGACATCTGCTGGTGTAACAAAACGTGGGGCTTTTGATGCCCAGAGCAATGAATGCCATTACTTTTCTTCTGTCACATGGCAGAGCTTCTTATGTTAATTTGCTTAATGCAACTTCTGAGAATACTCGGAAGTTCTTTGTGTGCATGTACTGAATGGGTGGAGGATGCTGTGCAACATTTTCTTACCCAGCCTTTTCAAATAAAGCTGTGGTTCTTTCTGAACTAAATGAAGAGAGGCTGGAGTAGAGGCTGTGAGACAGAGGGAAGAACATGAAAGGAGAGAGAAAATAGATCAAAACATGATTGTCGCCACCGAATTTAGGAATGTTATAAATGGATGCCTCTTCAGTGCTTTGCTGGAACTGGGAATTTGGTTTCAACCACAGGCACTGCTCGCTCTTTCAAAGCCCTTGTTTGGATGCAACCCGAAGGGGAGATTTATTGCCAGGCTTGTCCCTGCATGAATGCACAAGTCAGGATTCAGAATGCAATGTACCCACGGCTGTGCCAGTGCAACATGGAAAAACATGATGTTGTTTCCCGAGTTGCAGGCATATATGCCACCTGTTTTGGTGCAAGTAAGGCTTAATTTGTGCCAAGGCTACTGACACAACTCTTCCTTGAATGACAGGCAACAGCGCTGGTACATCCATACAAAAAATGACAGTCAGCAAACAGTTTTCTGTTTAAACTGTTGTACCACCAAGAAGCTGAATCCAGCTGGGTAATGCAGCTGTGGCTAGCTGTGTACTTGATGGCTTCCAATGAATTCTATGGGACAAGATAAACAGCTTCAAAGTAGGGCAGGTGAGAAGGGGCAGAACCCACCTCTTACCACAGAGATCGAAGTGGCTAGAGGGAGGTGCCTGAAGCATTCCTTTGCTTTCCACAATTGTGACTTAGACTACACCTTAGTATATTTCCTACTCGACTCATCAGCTTGAGAGTTACCATGCTGCAGTTTACACAGGCTCCTTTAAGCTACCCATATATTCCGGCGTACAGTATAAGACGACTGGGCATATAAGACGACCCCCAACTTTTCCAGTTAAAATATAGAGTTTGGGATATACTCGCCATATAAGAAATACGACCCGGCGTATAAGACGACCCCCGACTTTTGAGAAGATTTTCCTGGGTTAAAAAGTAGTCTTATACACAGGAATATACAGTATTTGTTTTCAGTTAGAGGCAGTGTCAGGGGATCACCTTTACAGCTGCTTATCAACACAACAATTTTCAACCATGGTATTTCAACTTCTAATCATAAAGTGCAGGATTTGTTATAAAGTTATGCTTTAATAAAGCCTGCTTTGGGGTATAAAACTGCAGCTGTAATCTCTGCAGCATATTTACTGCAGGGAAAGTAGGCTAGGTCCCAGGTTGCTCACGAAACTTGCATGTGTCCCCCCTTGACAGTAATGTTCTCTCTCTCTCTCCCTCTCCCACAATGTAGCTTCACTGAGTCAGTGGGAAATGAAGAGTTTAAACTGCAGATTAGAATCAAGAGGATTCAAGGAAACAGGAAGGAAGCAGAAGATGCTGCAGATAGGCATTGGCTGGTGGTGATGAGGGTACCAACTTGCAGAGGTAGCTCTGCTCTTCTGCTGATCTTTTGTATTTTGGCTCTTTAGTGTTCTTAGGTGGGTAGGTACTAAGGAGACGGCCTCTGTGATCGTGGTGCCCTGCTTATGGGATGTCCTGGTCTTTTAGGTGTTAGGTGAAGAAACCTCCTTGGCTTCCCAGACCTTTTAATGACAATTTATAGGGTGCTTTAGTTTGGGGATCATTCCCTCTTGCTAGGTTTTATGCTGAGTTTAGCTGCACTTGAAGCTTTTTTCCTCATGGGCTTTTTGCTTATTTATTTTCGTTTCAGTATTTTTGTGTGAATTGTATTGTACTGTCTATGTAAGCTGCTCAGAGAACATGGTTGCATGGGCAGTATCCAAATAAAACAACAACATTGTTTGGTGTAGTGTGGTGGTCAGAGTGTTGGAGGAGGAGCTGGGAAATCAGCATTCAGATTCCTCGGGCCAGTCACCATCAATCTAACCAACCTCACAGGGAGGGGGAGAACCATGAGCTCCTTGGATGGAAAGTGGGATATAAATGTAAAAAAAAATTCTGCAGCATTGCATGCTTCTTGTTGCTCGCTCCCATTAAGCTCATGAGACATTAAAACGAAAGCCATTAAGAGTATACTGTAATTCATTCCTGGGCACGTGGACCTAACATGAACAGATGGAATACTGAACTGAATACATGCTAAAGTGTTCGAGGACATGTGAGAATTTTCATGTTTGAGCCAATTAACAAAGAAGAACGAGGGCTGAAGAGAAAGAAAACAAACGTTCATTAGCTCCATCAGAACGGATTACGTCAAACCATTAATATTTTGCTTTCAGGCAAGTTTTATAACAAAGCAGCAAAGGAGGGTGTTGCCTCCACGTTTTTTCACATGATAAATCCAGCCTCACTATATGCATCATGTGAATTACTGAGTATGCATAAAAATCCATAATAAAAAAATTAGCCAGGATTCCACGTGATTCTGCTGATAAACTTGTGCTGATGAGTCCCTTTATTAAAAGGGCAATGTTTTACATGTGCCAAAGAGGATTAAAATAATTGAAAGGTGGATGATTAAAGCATTTTATAAAGCCCCTGGCAGTAGGTGGGGCAAATGATGAGTGATCTAATTTTCAGGTGTGTTCAGAATGGATAATTGTTTTGTTCTTTTCTTTTCTTTTGGTTGGCACTTTTCTGTTCACTGCCCATTATTTCTGATGAGAAGAAAAATGGTGAGTTGCATTTGCTTCAGTAAACTATTTTGCCAGTTTAATGCCCATTCATCCAGTTTGGGGAGGTAGGAACATTAGAATAGCCCCAACAGATCTGACCAGTTGCCCATCTACTTTTGTTATGTTATAGTTTTTATGCTGTAAGCTGCTTTGAGCATGGTTTGAACTGTGGAAAGGCTGCATACAAATAAATGTATGTGTGTATATAGTCCAGTGGCCAACCTTATGCCCATGGAAAGGCAGGAACTGAGTTCAACAGCACTCTCCCCTCTTGTGGTTTCCAGTAACTGGCATTGAGAAGCATACTGCCTTTGACAGTACGAATTTATCTAATTTTATACTGAAGCCACCCAAGTTGGTGGCTATCGCTGCCTCGTGGGAATGAATTCCATAGATCCTGTTGGAGTTCTTCACCATCTTTTTAGCTATCCTGGTGTCATAAACAAACCTAGCCTCCTTACCACTGACCCCTAACTCTAGAACATTTATGAACAAGTTAAAAAACATCATCAGGAGACCTCACTTCTTATGTTCCTCCACTGGCAGAATAGTTCCTCTATGTTCCTACTCCCTGCTTCCTGTTCTTTAACAAGTTTCCAATCCTCTTATGAAGACCTGTCCTCTTATCCCATGGTGAGGGACTTTGTCAAACATTATTTGAAATCGAAGAAGAAGAAGAAGAAGAAGAAGAAGAAGAAGAAGAAGAAGAAGAAGAAGAAGAAGAAGAAGAAGAAGAAGAAGAAGAGGAGGAGGAGGAGTAGTTGGAGTTTGGATTTGATATCCCGCTTTATCACTACCCTACGGTCTCAAAGCGGCTAACATTCTCCTTTCACTTCCTCCACCACAACAAACACTCTGTGAGGTGAGTGGGGCTGAGAGACTTCAGAGAAGTGTGACTAGCCCAAGGTCACCCAGCAGCTGCATGTGGAGGAGCGGAGACACGAACCTAGTTCACCAGATTAGGAGTCTACTACTCTTAACCACTACACCACACTGGCTCTCCACCACAGAATACAATGCATGCCAAGTAGCACTTGGAAAGGGTGAGCAAAATATAGGGAAACTCTGATTAAAAGCTCTATTCGTCTATGAGGCCCACTGGGTTGCCTAGAGCTTTCTCACTCAGCCTGACCCCTCTCACAAAGCTTTTGTGGGGTTGTAATGCTCAGGCCCGGCTCTAGGGGTAGCCCTGGTGGCGCGGGGTGCCAGGGCGCCGGGCCAGCAGGTGGGCGCTGTGCGGTGAAGCCGTGCTGCACCCGCCCACTAGGGCGGGGGCGCCGGAGCGATCTCCGAGCCATGGCGCCAGGGTGCCCGACCTGCTTGAGACGGCCCTGGTAATGCTGCTGCTCTACGCTTCTTGGAGGGAATTTGGGATACAACTGACAAATAACTTTGCTCCCACAGATCTGGCATCAGCACCAGTTTTGTGATAGAAAAGTTTCTGTGTTTATTTATATTAAAAACTTATAAGCCACTCCATATCAATGTGGTGTACAACCCCCCCCCTCAAATAAGTATAAGAATAATATACTATGACCAAAAGGTTATTAGCAGATAACAACTTTTTCCAGTCAAAAAAAGTCCTGGGTAAATTGAAAGGTCTTAAGTGTAAACCACTGAGCCTTGGGCTTGCCGATCGGAAGGTCAGCAGTTCGAATCCCCCTGTTGTTCAGTCCCAGCTCCTGCCAACCTAGCAGTTCAAAAGCACGTCAAAGTGCAAGTAGATATATAGGTAGCGCTCCGGCAGGAAGGTAAACAGCACTTCTGTGCACTGCTCTGGTTTCGCCAGAAGCGGCTTAGTCATGCTGGCCACATGACCTGGAAAAACTGTCTGTGGACAAACGCCGGCTCCCTCAGCCTGTAAAGCGAGATGAGCGCTGCAACCCCAGAGTTGTGTGCAACTGGACTTAACTGTCAGGGGTCCTTTACCTTTACCTTTTAAGTGTACATAGGAGAGAGTAGATTGCTGGAGTCACTGACGTTGCTTTTTCTTCTTTTTACTAAAGTGGAGGGATGGTGGTGCGCAAGCCAACATTATGGAGCTGTGGGAAAGCCTGACAGCCCCTGCTACCTCCATTTCCACAGAATGCCTCTGGCCTCCAGTGTAGCGGGATGCCAACATGATAATGACATTTACTTCCATTTGCCTGATGTAGCAGAACCTACATCACATATAGTTAAAGCTATGGTTTTCCCAGTAGTGATGTATGGAAGTGAGAGCTGGACCATTAAGAAGGCTGATCGCTGAAGAATTGATGCTTTTGAATTATGGTGCTGGAGGAGACTCTTGAGAGTCCCATGGACTGCAAGAAGATCAAACCTATCCATTCTGAAGGAAATCAGCCCTGAGTGCTCACTGGAAGGACAGATCCTGAAGTTGAGGCTCCGATACTTTGGCCACCTCATGAGAAGAGAAGACTCCCTGGAAAAGACACTGATGTTGGGAAAGATGGAGGGCACAAGGAGAAGGGGACGACAGAGGACGAGATAGTTGGACAGTGTTCTCGAAGCTTCCAACATGAGTTTGACCAAGCTGCGGGAGGCAGTGGAAGACAGGAGTGCCTGGCGTGCTCTGGTCCATGGGGTGACGAAGAGTCGGACACGACTAAATGACTAAACAACAACAAGCAGAACCTAGGGGCATTCTTGGGGAAATGAAGGCTGCAAGCTGCTGCCACCTCACCTGGTGGGATGGTTTGCATCACTTCATAATGCCAAGATAAGCACTACCTCCCCAGCAATAATGTAGAAAAGGGGAAGCCTGTCCTGTCCCAGCTGCCTGGTAAACTGGGGGTGGGGGGTGGGGAAGGATGGCAGGATATCATGGTGTGGTTGGGGAGGGGAGCCCAGGAGGCACCTTGCTCAGGCCCCAATTAAATCCAGGCTTCAGCCCTGCCCAGGGGTGGAGTGAGGCATTTTTGCACCCGAGGCAAAAATCCCACTGCCACCCCTGAAATGGTGTGTTGGGGGGCATGAGCATTTGCAAATGCTTCAAGGAAAAGTCCTTGCAAAGCCTTGCCAGGGACAAACTCCGCCAGGGCATCCAGAACGGAAACTCAGTGAGAGAGGGTGTTCCAGACAGCTTTGGCACTGGCCTCTCTGTCCCTAGGGGTTTCCCTCTTGCCAAGCTTCTTTGGAAGCAGAGGGGTGGGTAGGAGGGAAGCTGCCTCTTGTGTCACCGTTGCCTGAGGCAACTGGTTCACCCTGCCTCTTTTGTGGGCAGCTCTGGTCCTGCCGCCTAAGGTTCCTCCCCAGCTATGCTCTGCAACCAGGCTAGGCAAAAAGCCCACGGGCAACGCCCGTAGGATTTCATTGTTATTGGTGCCATGAACAATGCCGGTAGCCACCGTAGAGAAGGAAGGAAGGAAGGATGTCTAAACAGAACAGAGCCCTGGTATGTATGTAATTGTTGCAAGACAAGAGGCCATCCGCCTGCAATGTAGCCCAAACGCCAGGCAGTTCTGGGCACGGCCTGCAGGGGGCAGCGCTCAAGCGGCTTCCAGCGCAGCCGATGACGAACAACAGCGCTCGCTGCCAGGTCCTTCCCCTTCTCCAAGAATTCCTTCAAGAGGGCTGGGCCAGGCTTCCATCTGGGGCTCTCCTCCCTCTGCATTGTGGGACTCGTAGTCTTCGGGGCGCAGCGACCGGCTCGGCCTCGGAGGAGCCGGGACTACAAGCCCTATAATGCCTCGGGGCGACTGACTGGCCGTTCCTTTTGAATGATTTCACTGCGGTTTGCCCACATTCCCTAAGCTAGACGAGCAGCAGCAGCAGCAGCAGCAGCAGCAAGAGGACGAGGGCGCAGGAATCATGGTGTAAAGGAGCCGCCGGTTCGCTGGCGCGGGGGACCAGGGGCACAAGGAGCCTGCACATTTCATGGCAGCCAGGGCTAGGGGCGCTGGAGAAGAGAGGGGCATGGCAGCTCGGGGGGTCGACTGGTCTTAAAAACTGCAGGGAGCGGGGCGGCGTTGCTGCTGCCGCTGCCGCCGCCGGATCCATCCTGCTGCTCTCGCGCTTTGCCGCATTTCCTCCCTTCTCCCAACTCCCGTCTGGAGACGTACCACCACCCCGCACTCTGAGCAGCCTCGCCCCCGCCAAGATGTCTCTGGCCGTCGAAGAAGAGGACTACGCCAAGCTGGTGATGGAGTCGGGGCCCGAGTGGCTCCGCACCGAGATCAAGCGGCTCTTCCAGGAGCTGGGCGAAACCACCCGCCAGAAGATCCAGGCTGCCGAGTACGGGCTGGCGGTGCTGGAGGAGAAGCAGCAGCTCAAGCAGCAGTATGAGGAGCTGGAGCTGGAGTACGAGACCATCCGCACCGAGATGGAGCAGCTGAAGGAGGTGAGGGCGGAGCTCACCCAGCCGCTTTCTTCATTTTGCGGGGGTCGTGCGGTAGCAACAGCTGCTGCGGCTGCGTATCTAATGGGGTTTAGCGGGCGCAAGGAGGCGGTGCGCGATGCAGGGGAGAGGGGGGACTGTGCTGAACGCCGGCTGCTTTTTGCGGGAAGGGGCGGGAATAAATATAGCAGGCAGGCAGGCAGGCAGCATGGGCTAATGGTTAGCTCACAATCGAGACTACAGCGCACAAGGCTCCCCTACCTGTCTGCTTGCTTGTGGAGACGTGTGCATTCTGTGGATTAACGTTTTCAGGGGGCAGTGGTGGGTGTTACGGGGAGCGCGCGCGCCTGCCTAGGCGTAAAGGCTTCCCGAGCAGCCCCGTCCCCACGATCGCAAAGGCCAGCTGGGCCTGGCTCGCCAGTGCGTGCCGGGCGCGTGGCAAATGCAGCGCCTTGCAAACCCTCCCCATGGCTTGGGAAGGTCTGCGGGTGCGCAGCTCTCCGCGGAAGGCAGCTGTTGGCTGCCTCGCCTTTTGGATTCGCCCAGCTCGCGGGAGGCTCACCAGCCTTCTCTCTCGCCGGCCCCCGCGATGCAGTGTCACAGAAAGAAGCCGATCCGGAGCCTTCGGCCCTCCCCTTTTGCTGGCGTCACGCCTTAAAGGGGTAGCTCGGCAATGTCTGCGCCTCTAATGCACCGTGTCCTTCCTGTGACATCTGCCGTATCTTCTTGCACTGGCGTGAAATGTGCCGGACAGAGGATACTTTGAGATTAATACTCTTGGGCTCGGGTGACATCTGTCCACCAGAGACCGTCGTTTTCTCTCCTTCCCCTCTTGCAGGGATCTCTCCTGCCTGCCTTGTTGGTGAAGATCCCCTGTCTCCTGCCATTTAATGGGAGGGAACCCAGGATAGGCCTCTGTCAGACCTGGAGGGAATTAAATTATTTCTGCCCACGTCAACTGGCTGATGTAGAGTTTTGATGTTTTGGAAGCATAAATTTGCAGGATTAACGATATTGCTTGACGTTTGTGCAGAAACGAATCTGAATCTTAAATGGCTCAGTTAAGAGTTCATTAGTTTTCAAGTTTTCCTTGCTCAGAGGTTGTAACATTAATATTTGAAGAATTAATATTAGGCGTATTGCTTGTGCCAGCATAAACTGATCAGAGGTCACTGAGTAAATTCAGAAGGCGTCAGAAAGCCTGCTATCTTGAATGCTTGTGCACTTTGAGAATCAGCCTACAATTTTGAAATACTGTTTGGCTCCGTGCAAGCCTGGCCCCTAAGAATCTGAAATATTGTTTTTCTAGTGCTGGCCCATTGTATGTTTCTAGTTATATAATACATGCTTTTTACCAAACGTGTGTTTCACAGAAGGTCTCTTGTGCAGCTACTTGCCTCTCCACTGTTCTCAGTTCATTTCTGTAATCACAAACTAATGGAAGAGTGGGTGCCTACCGGTATGGTTTATAATGTTTTGTGTGTTTTATCCGGTGCTAGGTTTTCAACTCTGGGACATCAGTTGTTTAACTTTTTAGTTGTGCTCTGACATTTTTATTGTGCAAACAACTGTAGTTCTTCCTCCCATCCTGTTGGGGACACTATGGTTGGGGCTGAGGAATTAAAGTAGCTTCATTTTTCTCTGTTCCACTCAACAACATGATAGGAAGGAGGAAAGATATTAAGGGAAAGACTGCAACGATGCGTATTGGGATGGCATGATACACAGATTCTGTTTTGCCATCTCAGTTGTGTGGAGTGGTGAATTAGGAAGGGGGAGACTTATCCCTTGCATGTGGTTTGGAAGTGGCTAACTAGAAAAAAACTTAGAGTGGTGTACAGTATTTGAGGGATACTTTTTGCTCTGGCACAACATGCTTGCAGTAAGTTGCTAGGCATCAGTTGGGCCCTGTGCCAATGGCACCCACATGGAGATCTCTGGATGCCAAGTTAGCGACTGACATTTCTATCTGGCTGGCTCCCCCAGCTTTCTTGAGAAGGTAAGCAGAAGGGCTTATTTATTACATTTTTTATCCCACCTTTTCATCCAAGGAGTACATGGTTCTCCCCCTTCTCATTTAATCTCTACAACAACCCTTTGAGGGAGGTTAGGAGGCTGTGACTGGCCCATGTGAGCTTCGTGAGGAGGGATTTGAACCCTGATCTTCCAGGTTCTAGTCTGATACTGTAACCACTACACCACACTCCTAGAGTACTGCTATGGGTCAGATCTATAAATTAAGTACCGGTAGGTAAATAAATATGGGAAAAGCAAAATGTCCCTTAGAGAAGGATCTGAAATATTTTCCTTGAAGCTTGAATTTGTTTATTCTGGATTGTTTTATTTGATGTTTTAATGCATGGGTAGGCAAACTAAGGCCAGGACCACATCAGGCACAATCACCTTCTAAATCCGGCCTGTGGACGGTCCAGGAATCAGCATGTTTTAACAAAAGTAGAATGTGTCCTTTTATTTAGAATGCATCTCTGGGTTATTTGTGGGGCATAGGAATCTGTTCATTCTTTCCCCCAAAACATAGTCTGGCCCCCCACAAGGTCTGAAGGACAGTGGACAGGCCCCCTGCTGGAAAAGTTTGCTGACCCCTGTTTTAATGTGTTGTAAACCGCATATATACACGCACACACACACACAGAGTATGTATGTGTGTGTATTGTGGGGAGATTGCAATAAAGAACACAGCGGGAGACAGAATGTGGATCCGGAAGGTCGCGCAGAACGAAAGCAGGCGCCCCCTTTTATTGAAAATTTTAAGAACTGTCAATGTTTAACCAGAGGTGCATCCTTCATCCAATGACAATTGGTCAAGCCCCAAAGAGGTGGTGTTCTTGCATAGGTCACATCCTGCCAACATCCCAAAACTCCGCCATAGAGGAAGTGCCTGGTCCTCACATACTCCTCAGACCTCGCCTGTCACATGCCTACTCCTTAAACATCCCCCTCCTCTCAATCTTGTGATCCTTGGGGTTTTTGTCTTTCTCCTCACCTGGGTCTGACCCTTCAGGCTTGAACCAGCCTCCCCTGTTCTAACCTGCTCTAACTGGTTCCATCAGGATCCTCCCAACTCTGGCCAGCCCAGTAGTGACCTGCTGCCCTCTAATGTCCCCCTGACCTAACTTGTGGATGCGTGTTTGTGCATACTGACGTACAGGAAGGTTTGCCAGCACTGTACGTTGTGTTTGACAGCTGAGGGTTTGATAGCTAGCTTTTTATCTGATGCAGTTTGCCAGCATCAATCTAAAATCACTGCTACAGAGTGTGTGTGTGTGTGTGTGTGTGTGTGTGTGTGTGTGTGTGTGTGTGTATATATGGTGGTATAGAAAGGAAATGAATAATAACCACTATAACAACCAACTAAGTTTGTTAGTTGGTCTCTAAGGTGCTACTGGAAGGAATTTTTTTAAAATTTTGTTTCGACTACAGCAGACCAACACGGCTACCTACTTGTAACTAGAACAATAACGTTATATTTCATTGCAAAAAAAGAGTTACCTACACATTCAATTGTGGTGACTGTGACCCAGGTTTAAAGTGCCATTTGGTGTTTAGCTTATATATCTGAGTTTCTAACACTGGTACCAGCTGAGAGCCATAGGAACTTCGAAACTCCTCTCACCCTGAAATCTGGCAGTAGTGAGGGCAGCAGTGCAAGGCCAACTT